>NW_026533163.1:1334746-1420563 GCF_026283585.1 Hylaeus volcanicus | reverse complement strand
AATTTTTAACCACACAAAAGTATCAAAATTACATTTGAAACATAATTATGCTATTTTTTTTTCTTTAACTCTTCTTTAATTTTAACCTTGTTACGTTCCGCTAGAGTAAAAAAACTGAGATCATTTTACAATTCTTTTTTAATAATGAAAACATTTTTAGATCTATCTTTTAACAAAAACTCTTTTGAAATTTTATACATGAATAAATGAGTTCATCATGTAAATTTTTTTTTAATTAAAAACATAAAAAAGTTTTAAGAACTTTTATTCCTCAAACCAATTTTAACTTACACAGTAAATTTATTTTTTGTTTTCTATATGTTGTTAACAATTAGCCAAATACACTCTTATAAAGCGAGTCTTACAAATGGGTGAAAACCTTATAAATGAGCTTAACTGTACATCGTGACTCGTACAAAATGTATTGTGATGGTTAAGGATCAAATTACTGAGAAGAAATACCTACAAGGAAGTATGCTATAAGAAATAGCATAAGCTATCTTCAAATCACATAAAATATGTGGGTTAATAACAAGAAAATATAAACTCGCTTTATTTGAAACTATCACATTAATTAGAAGAAATCTACAATATATGTTGAGCATTAATTAACGTATTACGGCTTTGACTAAAAATATTTATTAAAAATTAATTTTTTAATTGTAGAATATATTTTGTGTGTATATGTTGGTTCGACCAGTAATACTCATCCTGTATGAAGAAAAAAAAAATTTTAATTTTCACCGATGTATTTTATTCAACTACTGTATCAGTACCTAAACGTCTCCTTTGTCAAGACAGAACGGAAAGAGTATCTCTAAATATATTCACGTTATTCAAGAGAGTACATCCATTTTAAATGTTAAAAGTTTGAAAACTATTTTTATTCTTATAAGCATTTAGCGAATAACTGTTCGTTTCAAGGTTTCGAATAAAAGCACAGGAATCGGTTGCCTTCGATTGTCGAGATACATGCTCAATTTGAAAATCCATAAAACAAAAACTATACTGTAATTCAACATTTTTTTTTAATTTATACAATCAGTTCTATAGAATCATAAAATTAACATGAAAAAATACCGTTACAATAATTAACTATACCATTTATTTTAAGACATTATTTAGGTTTCTATTTTTTTTCACTTCAATGATTAATCTTTTGAAATAACTGTTACTAAATCTTTTGCTTAAAAGTTCAACAAGATTTTAAATTAAAAAAAAAGGGCAATTTAACTAAAAAGGGTTATAGAAACACATACATTTTAAGGCATAAACACTTGACATCAAGAGCAGAATCGTTGTGCTTAAACTTTGGTTGTGTTCCAGTCATTCCATCAGTTTTATTAAAAAAAGTTAGAGTGTCCTGAAAATTCATAGAGCCTTTCTGATTGTTCACTGAATTTTTACGCTTTCCTTATACATGTAAAGTCTTTCATAGTGTCTGTTATACTTTACAAGGTTCCGTCTGCTGCCGGATGCACGTACAAATTCGAATTCTATCAGTAATACATATATTCATTCATATGACTTAACTACTTTATGAACAAATTACCATTACTTCGTTATTTTGGGCACATATTCCATGGCTTAGCTGGTTAGTAAGTTTGCTTTTAAAACTTTCATGGTACGATCATACTGGCTCATTATGGGATAAGCTAAACTCTCTAGCTATGATACAAGCAAAGTGCTCCGATACATTTTTTTATAATGAGTGTAAAACCTTATTTCAAGTAGCAAGATCTGTTATACACAGTAGGGAAAGAACGGCGTAAAGTGCGTTGCACAAAACTATGTTCGAATTATATTTTTAGCTTAAAATGTGTCTACCTTTTTGTTTTTGCGACATTATTTCCGTATTTTGAATGGAATCCTTCGTTTCCGTAACTTATTAGCAATGTTATTTGAAATTATAATAAATTTCAATTATTCATTTTCTTGAGTAAACACTATGAAATACAAACTGTTTGTTAGTGTTTTTATACTGAATTTGTTTTCTAAAAACAAGGAATCGGGTTTTGTTGAGCTCACTATGCTAAGTTATAGCGATTTTGTAACGCTTATTAGCTCTGACATCTATCAAGAGTTTCATAGTATGCATAAGTAATTCTTAATCTTTTTATACTGTGCATGTTTTGCTACATATATTTTATTTTTTGTGTCAGTTTTGAAACTTCATTTGTGATTGTCTTTTATGATGGTGTGTGCGTTGATTCAGTTATTTTGTGTTGATTTTTTTTTTTTTTTACTTTTGCTCTTTTCCCTGAATTAAATTAATCTGTTTGCGACGTTGATTCCTATCAACAAACGTGACCATTAATTTCAAAAAAAATTGTGGCGTATTCCTTTGAAGTTTAACGTTTGTTTGATTTTGCATTTTTACCTGATACGAAGATTTAACTTTCTACCATTCGCGTAATGGAGGTGACCGAACGTTAATATCGATACCCGGAAACATATAGTAAATTGTCTGCCATTTCTTAAAATTCGTGATCTGTTGATTACTTAGCGTAGAATGAGTTTTACCAAATGTCTATTATGTGTGCAACCACTTGATTTTGGTTTCTATACTTAAATTTATTGTATTTTTCTTTAAAATAATATCGTTTGAAGTGAGTCACGTGGTGAAAAAAGAATTGCAGCAACTTTAAAGATTTACAACGTAAAATGTTTTTGTGAAGTTCATAGTTAGGTTCTAATCTCATTCCCGAGGTGAAATATGAAAAAAAATATAGCGAATTTTTGTTTTTTAAGAAACTCATACGTAAGTAGATTTCCAACTAATTGTTACCTGATTACAAGAAATTGATCAGATCCTCTTAACGAAAGGTTTCCATGAATTTATGTTTTAGGGACCAATTAAGTGTAATTTCCTTCTTGGACAATCGATCAAATACTGGTTTCTTTTTTTACAACAATTTCCAGATACTAAGTTACTTCTTTGTTTTTTTCTTTCAAATTCGTACATGCTTTGCCTATAGTTTGAATTCTTTTTGACAAAATTACTCCTTTGGAATTAATTAAACTTTTCAACCTTTGGAAACTTTAAAAACACAGAAAAAACGAAGTAAATGATGGAACTAAACTATATGCGTAACGTAAAAAACTTTCCAACTTTTCGGAACCTACAATCTTTGGTACAAAAAGGTACTAAAGACGGTATTATAATTTATTCTTTCAATAAAAGTTATTTGTATTTTTCATTATAAATATGACAAGTTGGCCGAGTGGTCTAAGGCGCTACGTTAAGGCCGTAGTCCGAAAGGGCGTGGGTTCGAATCCCACACTTGTCATTTTGTAGACACCTATTTCTTTATTCAAATGCTGATCGTAAATGGAAAAGAACGAGTAACTTTTTTATTTAACATGAAAAAGTAAACTGTAGTTGCTTTTCTTTTAATACACATAACGATCCTACGTCAATATAAAAGTCGTCTGTTTGTTAAATGCAACTACAACATATGTACCGTTGAAGTGATGCAGTCCTTTTGCATGGGAAAAACAGAATAATAAAATTTTATGTTAACGCCGTTGGTCAAACGTAGACAACATCTACTCTCACCATTTATAAGACAGAACTTGTGAAAAATCACCAGAACGAATGAAGGCTAATCCTAAAACATAAGCACCCTACACCTAATTGTTTAAAATAAAAAAACTTATTTTTAAACTTGTTGGTTTGCAAATAGTTTTCAAATTTCATTCTTGTAATCCAAAATACATTATTTCAAATAATAATAATGATAAAAATCTGTGCAATCTATTGATAGCGTTGAAAGCTGGTCAACTGCAAAAGTTATACTTAATATACGTACATACATATACCAATAATCTTTGCGACTAAATAGAAACCTAAAAACCATACTCCAATCTCAAACTATTTTCGTCTAAAACCTAAATCTTTTCTTCTGCTGAAAAGCATACGAATTGTTTTTTTTAATGTATATCATTAAACTGAATTCGTTTTGGCGTGTTTAGTAACATATACTTTGACTAAATTAGTGTAAATCCGATTCGCGACCTGGTTACTTGATTCTTTAAAAAATGCATCAAAATTCTTAATTTTAAAAACTGAATTCTGTTTCTAATACTGAAATATTTTTGATTAATTGTAAATAAAAATTTTGCAAGAAATTAACAAAACGAAGGTCATTCCTAGTTTTGACCAAACAAATTTAAAAGGTTTAATTTCGATATTAAATGCCAACTGTTTGTTCACGAACTTCGCAACTAAGAACGAAGTATGAAACGTAATCAACTGTTTACTCCCTTATTACAAGAAGCGATGATAACCCGATTAAATTTTTGAATGGCTAACTAAAAGATTTTTTGGTGAATGGCGAAGTGCGTGTTTTATATAGTACGACGTATCAAATGTGATGTTCAAGCACCGCAAGAAAACATAAATATTTCACTTTTTTGAAATTATCAAAAGTTTGAAAATGTCACATACGAGTTCAGTTGAAAAAAAAAATTCTCGATAAATTTAATATCATCATTTTAGAAGCATCTTCCTGAATGTATTTTAAAATTTTGCCTTTACAAAAATTTAACGTACTTGCCAAAATGCTGTGTTAACGTTAGCTCAAGAAAAAATTATTTTACAGTGTTACAGCTAACGGTTACGGCATGAAACATTTATTCAGCGCTCATAGTTCGACTTTACAGTACATTTCGAGAAGAAAACTAAATAGAACAGATGTTCTGTCGTTGCATAAGTGTCATTTTTTAACGTTAACATAACACGACCAGCAAAATGTTTATACTGCGAAAGTAGTAAAAAGTATAGAAATAACCATGGAAAAGAACATATAGAGTGACAAGCATAAATTCATGAAAAAACTCTTCTCATATGTACACATAACAATATTTTTTAATCTAAATTATTCTTGTAATAAGAAAAAAAAGCTACCTGGATTTAAATATAATGTGTTATAACAAAAAAGGTACTGGACAAAACTTAAAATAGGATACTTTGAAAGAAGTGACACGATGACTAGCAGGCAATTTTAATATTCCAATTAACTAAAAACCACATGTTTTTTTCTTTTTTAATATTTTTCTATCAAAGCATCGTGTAAATATATTGTATCACTCCTTTAAACATCATGGTATTTCTTTGGCTAAAACTCTATGTCTTTTTCTAGCGTTCGAGCAACCGGGCTACTAAGTATCAAACTAACAATGCGTTCGACTCTGCGACGACTATGGTAGTTTTGCAGCAAAGTTACATAAAGCAAAAAAAAAAAATTATTTTTTTAAAATTGTCAACATATTACCAATTAGTAAATAATTTTTTTTTCTCTATTGTACATGAATATTACTATTAACGACAGAAGGAAAATATATTGGGTAAGCATAGACATGCTTAAACCTATCCATGCGCAATGGGGACCGTCCTTGTCAGAATGAAACTAGAGTTAAAATGTAAATACTACTCGTAATAGTGGTATAGAATTATTTTAATAGATATGATAAAAAACATTATCTTTGTAGTAAGTGATCCATTATTTATGGAGGAAAAATTAAACGTTAATGATTGATATATACATTTATGATCCGTGTATTTATATAATTAGATTTCTAGAGTCGTCTTATTCCAAAAAAAAATCTGAATGTTAATTTTAAATTCACGCAGGTTTCGCTTCTTGTCAATACATACTCCGTTTTTAAAAAAGTATCCATCTACCCCATCTTTTTAAAACAGTTTTTTTAATTTCTTTTTCATTTTTTTTTTTAAAAAAAAAACATATACAGATAGGTAATTATCTAATGCATTTACATGCATGTAAACTGTTAAACCTATTAACCAAAAAAATTGCCATTCATTATTTATAAAAAGACATTTTATTTTGAGTGTAAACCAGCCGTAAGTTTAAATTCTAGTTGAATTTTTCTAACTAAAAACAAAAATTTAAAGAATTGCAAACACTATTTTTTAAGGCTTTTCTCTACAAACACTATACACGATCAAGGGAAACTACAGAAATTGTTCATTATAACCTCAAAAAGAATTAAATCTTTTTGCCAAGACCTTATTTAATATATTCTAAAGTGTTCGTTTCTATACCTTCCGAGGCAATTGCAGACGCGTTTGTTAAGTTTATTATACATTTAAGCAAGTCTAGTTAAAACAAAAGCAAAATCTTTAAACAATATTTTTCCAAATTAACGTAAGTATTAAAACTCATACTATAACATATATGGTCAATCACGTCCGATTTAAAAAAAAAGTTTTGGTAGATCTGACGTTTTTAAGTTAAATGCACATATAATGCGTAGTATACTTAATTTTTTTATTCTTAGCAGTTTTGAATTTATGTAAAAAAGTATTTAAGGTGTTAAAAATATAATTCAGTGCTTCTTAAAACAGAAGTAGGACTTTTATGAAAATTATTTCACATTTCTGGAGTATTTAGCGAAAGTCTTACAGTAAACTTCACACTAATATTTATGAATCGCACATGCACATATTTTTTTAGAGGGATCCGCTAAGACTTTTTTAAACAAACTTGAAATCAATGATAAAAAACATTAACGTACAGCAGTTGAAGTTGTATGTGTTATTTTATTACTCATCAGTTTGAAATAGTGTATAACTAAATGAAAGTAATTTGAAACTTAAAAAAAATCTAACAGATTTTGTGTTAAAAAAAATAATAGCAAATGTGGTTTTTCACTAATTATCTTACTTTCAATAGTCTTTTCGTAATTTTTGAATTTAACTTTTTTTTAATCATTTAGAATTTTAAATAAATAATTTTGCTAAATTTATTTTTAATGAAGGCGCGATCATAATAATAAATCAACAAGACCTTGATACTAATGTGAGAAAAAAATTGTAGATAGTGGATTTATTGAAATTCAAGTTATCCGAGAAATCAAAATGTTGTTACCTTGAAAATTCGTTGTTTAGCCACTAAAAATTTTTTTTTTGATCTTCAGTGTTAGTATTAATATAGAGTCCGCTTAAACGATAAAGCTTCTTTTGTGTAATTCACTGAAACTATTTTTATTTTAAGACTTGGAGAAGAAAGTCCTTTTAAACAACTTCGGTCTGAGTTACTATTAAAATTATAAGAACTTTTCAAAATCTTTTAAATTAAGACACTGATCACTAAGCGTCATATGTGTGTTTAATAACAACATGTTCCGTTTAAAGTTTATGAGTTGGTTTTTCAAGACGCAGTTTTATTTAGTTTTATATAAATGTATTTTCTATAAAGTTTATCAGATTAGGTAATCTCAGTAGAACTTTTATAAAATAATACATAACTAATGACGATTTTTCCCGCTCAATAATTTTTGTATGTAAAATTGCAAAACGAGTAGTAGTCAAAAAACTTAAACATATTCGGAATAAAATTATTGAAAGATCAACCAATAACACCGTTAGTTAACAATTAAAATTTTCGTTAATTTTTTTTTTTTAAATTACAGTACAAAAATAATATAAAAAAAAGTTTTGTTATTAAATTTTTATAATAATTATAGTTTTTGCATCAAGTTGAAAAAATTTATACTTCAACCGTTTCAATTTCGATTTTCTTTTGACGCATCTAATTTGTTTCATTGACAGTATCTCACAATTAAACTGACATCTTTTAGTATTCGTGACCGTATGTTATCCATTTTTCAAATTTTGATCAAGGGAAAACTTACACAAGTAATAATGATATCTACTCCAAATATGATTACATCTATTTTAAATAACACTAAGATTAAAATTTCTGAATAATTTATCCACGTTGTAATATTCTCCTCCGGATAAACATTCATACAAACGCTTTTCTTACTTTTTTCACTAATGAAAGTTTGAAAACTTTTTTGTTTTGTAAAAAAAAAACTGTACTGAAGGTTTATGAATGAATTTGAGTGAAAGCAATTGCCTACAGTAAAAACTACGTAGATTTTTTTTTTTTAATGTTAATAATAGTAATGCATTATACAAACACTAATGCAACAAAACAAACTTTTCTTGCATTGATTAACGAACACTTAAATTACATTGCACCACTAAACAAGTAGCTCACTCAATTAACGCCGTAAACGTTTTCTAAGACGATACAAAGATAAACAAAGATCAAGTAAGTTATAAAAATGCGCCAAAGTAGGCGTATTAGTGAGGAACCAAAACAGGAATGGACATAAGAAAGCACCAAAAAAAAAAATGTATTGTAGATGAGTCGACTTCTACGTCAGTATCACGCACTGAATTGGAGCTAGATAGAGACATCTATAATTTTTAATAAAAAAATTAACTCGTTTGTTTTCAGACTAGAATCTAGTAATTTGTTTCACGGTAATCATTTAAAATTTTCAAAATTTATTACTTCCTTTTAATTATTTTTTCTATTGTAAGAAAAATATTAAATTAGTAAAATTAGATATAATGCAATATAACAAACCATACGTTAAGTTTGGCAATAAAAAAAAATGCGAAATAAAAAAATATACCGTTGTAAAGTAACTGAATACGAAAACGTATTTTACTTTTTGTTATGCTGCCGTCTCAATGCTTTAAATTTCTTTTGAAAACAAGCCTTCTTTCTCTAAATTAAAATTTTTTTTATGAAGCAATTAAGACGTGATACAAACTTACAACAAATTTATTTTACAAAATTTCTCTATGCTAACCATTTAACAAACTTTTATAGTAAGAAAATAAAAAAAGATGTAATCTCTTTTTTATTAAACAGACATGATCATTCGTAGAAAAAAGTATAACTATGTGTGTAGTTCACTTAAAAAACCAAAAGTTAAAAAATAAAATAAAATAATTTGGCACAAATTTTTTTTTTTTCGAAAAATAAAAATTACAAATACAGAAATATTTTCCGAATCTTGATTTAATGTCGAGGTTCGATCGTTAAATGTTTTGAAGGAAAAAAAAAATGTAGCATCTTTTTAAAAATACGTTATGGATAAAATTTAAATTGGTTTGAAAAGAATAGTAATTCTATTTTATTCATGAGAACCTCAAATAATGACGACAACACCAACTACAAGAAAATTGCATTTATTCAGAATTTTTTTATTTTTAAAAAAATTCTGAATAAATGCAATTTTCTTCCCATGTTTTGTATACGAATGACGTATCATGTAGTTTGAAAATGTATTATAAGAAAATCCTAAATATACGGGTAAAACTAAAGTCAATCATTTTTTCAATTCTGTTTATAACAATAATTTGGCATCCAACGTCAATGGAACCAGATTGTCGTTATATACATTCAAAGACTATTTGATATACAAATACAGTTGTTTGTTAAAGGTATTTTGTGTTTTTGAAGTTGTTAAAAATTAAATTTTTTAAACAAATGCTCCTACTCAAATGAGTAGTCAATATACAATTTTTATATTCTATATTGACTATTAAAAAACACGTTTACTGATTAATTAAATGTATTACAACATTATTTTAAATGTGCATGATAAAACGTAATGACAAAGTAATTCTTACTGGTTTTTGGTTGCTAGAAATACTTTGTCTTTACATTTGTTAATGATAAAAAAACTATCTACGCCTGAGTTGCTTATTGGAATTTTACACTTATAGCCTGGAAATTCTTTGCTTATTTTACCTTATAAACCTTAAGGTTTTCAATTATACGTCTATTTACTATGCTTAACATGAGTTTTCTAATTTAACAGTAAGGTAATGAGCTTTCATCAAGGAGTTTTGTTATATTAGAATCACTCCATATCCTCGAACATTACACCTTTTAAATATACTAAGGAGTTTGTAATATCTGTAGTAAACTTTTGTGTGGTAAACATTGAAATTAAACTTGTTGTTCTTTTCCTAAAAATCTTTTTGCTAAAACAGAGACTACAAAGAAAAAATGAAATATTGTACTAAACCAACACTACAAGCATGATAGAGGTAAATAGCGTTACAAATAAAGTAATATACTTAATTTAATTATACGCAAAGTGTTTTTGACATTGGTGTATTATTCCGAGTACAATGTTTTCTTAAGAATTAAGCATTGAGAATAGGAAAAATAACCATTTTATTCTCTTTAGGCAACGCTGAAAAAACGTTTGGACTCAAGTAATTTAATGTAATTCGTTTTGAAAGAATAATGAAGTGTATAAGGCATTTTATTCAGGATAGTTAGCACTATATAACACTGGTTGAGAACTTATAAGGTTTTAAGCTTTGTTATTTTTACGTGCTAAAGAAATTTGAATACATCTTTTGTGTTGTTATTTTTATATTGAACAAAGTAAATAGCATAGCAAAGAAAAAGTTGTATATTGTAATACCTTCATATTGTATATGCAAGGATTATGTGGTTTGTAAAGTTTACCAATCTAAAAATGTAGGTAGTACTTGATCAATAATTCTAAAACAGTAAAAACATTATTCGGAACTTTTTATCATTATAAGTTTTAAGCATTTTAATCACAGATTTAATTCTAGATGATTGCACCACAATGTTAATGTTACATGTCTACCAGAACGAGATATATGTTCTATGTTTATTCGCTGGTACAAAAGAATACACTGACAAGTTTTTTTAGCTTTTGTCTTATTTTCAAAAAACAATGAAGGCGTTTCTTTCATGAAATAAGTGAACTGTTTATTTTTAGAAAGTTTTTGCTTAAAGGCTTGTTATATTTAAAGGAATTTGCCTATACGTGAAATCATGTTAAAATTTTCTATCAAAATCGTTTTCTGCACAATTGTTTCCATTTGTGTTAGAGACATACACTAAGTAAAAATGAGTTTGAGTAACTAAAACCCTGTTATATAACATAATTTTACCTAACTGTTAAGTACTCTCAAATCACAAAATCCAGTTCTTTTAAACCTCTTTGTACTATACAATTTTTTTTGTAACTCTTATATGTTTTATAAAAACTATATTAACTTCTTACTCTTTTTCTTAAAAAAGTAGCGAAATAAATTTCTTTTAAGACACAAAAAACTTAAACTACAAGTATTTTGCTGCCAAAATAACTTTTGGTGTGTGTAATCTTTTACAAAAATACTTATCGTAGCACTATCTCAAGTTCTTTTTTTTATGTTGTATGTACATTTTAAAAGTATAAATGAGTCATATTTTTTTTTAACCATTTTCAGATTGTTTTTTTATTAGCTTAATGACGGATACTGTCAAAGTTGAATTCCTACAATAATCTTACTGCACGCGATGTGTCAATATGTGGTACTTTTTATATTTTACGTTCATCATTTTAATAATACGTTTTGGTACAGGGAAACCACCGCGAACAGCAGAAACGTTTGACGAAAAACAAAATAAATTGTTATAAGGGGTTGACAAAAGCACGTAGTGAGACTATGAAAACGGTAGTGGCTACATTGTAGTGGAAAACAGGTTATACTTACTAGAAAACACTATTCTGGTCTTATTTTATATGCCTATACTCTTTAGAAACAATTAATCTTAGAATTAGATTTTGATTCCATATCTCATGCTCTAGTGTGATTACAAAAAAAAAATAAAATTACTACAACTTTTATACGAGTGGCGCGTCTACTAAATTCGGACATAACACAATTAATCTTCTTGTTTTGTGATCTTTATATGGAAATCCAAACAACTCTATATTTTTTTTAACATTATTTTTCGTGTCTGTTTTTAAAAAAAATGTCAATATTTCATTTTCACTAAAGAAAATCAGATTCAAAGGTAATGTTTTATCAACATAAAAGGAACACTTTTGTAGCATATGTCTAGAAATTCTCGTGAACACTTACTTGTAGTAGAAAAATAAGGAGTGTTAATAAATATGATTTCTCTGACAGTGTAAGCATTTTTAAACAAAACAAATTTGTATTTTTTTTTTTAAATTTTATTTCTTCTTAATGTTATTTGACAGTGCGTTCATTTTTTCATTATTTTATCTACTTCGCCTCACTATTGTTTCTTTCACATAGTTATAGGTAGAAAAAATGCTGAAATGAAAGTCGCGAAAAAATATATTACATAGTAACTAAATCAATTAGAGTAGTAAATGTTTTTTTTTGTATAACTAACGGTTTTATGTGGTGTAAAACATAAAGAAACCGAAAACAAATGTTATAATTTCTTGGTTTCTTGAGTTAATGATGTAGGTGAAGTCAGACTTTAATTCATACTATTTATTTGTAAAAAACACAAAATTTGAAAGCTGTTTAAACCGAAAATTATTTAGTAAATAGCACATTTTTTTATTGATAACAGTTTAATAAGCTGAAACACACAACAAACCTCAAAATTTGTTCGTTCACATACTTTTTTCAAAACTATCCACATCTACAAAAAAATTAAATTACTTATTTTTTTTATCGCGAAAAAAAAATATAGTTCTACCCGACTATTACCCATCGTATCAAAAGAACCTAATGGTTATTCTTTTTTCATACCGCACGTTTCAACCACGTTTTATCAATGTTTACGAGTTTTCATTTTGAACCTAATAATTAAATATGATGAACGCGTAAATTTAATAATTCGTTTTTTAAATGGTAAGCTTGACTGTCATACTTTTTTTCAATAAATTACTGCAGAAAAAAGATATGTCCTTAAACGTTATTAACTTGTTATTAATGCAAAGTATATCTTCATTTAAATTAAGTTGAAATAACAAAAAAATTTGCATTAAATAATAAATTGTTTTTGTATTAAAAAACTCATTACAACATCCATAAAGTGAATTCGATCAATACCATACTCTTACAATTCTTATCCATTCTTTATAATTGTTAAAGTTATAATTTGAAATCCCATTCTCGATTTCTATTCTTTTCATATAAAACATAAAAAGATTAAAATTAAGACAAAGCATTTCATCTTGTGAATTTTTCCCTTTTTTGTATTTCCATTATTCAATTCAGTTCACATTCTTACTCATTGTAATTTTTTTTTGTTTATAGTTCCACACAATTTCACATTATATAGAACTTCCATTCTGTTACCATTGCATGGTACATCTAGATAAAGTTGTACTTTCTTTGTTATGCATTTTATTTAGAAGTGTGTAATAAAGCGTTCCAAGGATACTCTGGTACATTGCAAAAAAATAATACATTTTTTCATCAAAAAACTTGACAGTAATTACTATTATTATTACTCTGTCGATATGAATACATTTTGAATAACATGTCCGTATTAAGAGTCTTTAATCAATTAAAACTTTTCGCATTTAAATAGAAAGTGTAAACATGTTCTTTAGCTTATGGTCTTTCTTCTAATCAAACATAATTAGAACAAAACTGTACGGCCACAAAGGTTTAAAAAATTGTAGTTCAGCAAAAAAAGTCAGCTCATTGTATTTTTCAAACATACAGTAAAAAAAAATTTATTTGCAAAAAGTATTTTTTATTTAGCATGAAATGTTTTTTAACTATAAAATGGTTATCCACAATTAATTTTTTATAAAACATCAAACATTCAATAGAAAAAATTACCAGTTTTTCATTAGTTATCTGAGAAATTTCACCTGGAAACTAAAGAAATAGAGACTTTCCAGTTTTAAATTAGTTTCTTTATATCTGACTCTTATAAACAATGCTTGAGCAGTACTTTAATAATACGTGTAAGACGTTTTAGACTCATCAGTAGTTTTTTCTTATATCAATTGCACATATATTCAAGGTTTTTTTTTTTTCTTTAAATATTTTTTCTTCGTTTGTGAAAGTCAGGATAAAATGAAAATGAAAAAAACTTAGCTGTATGGAACGTGATGAGCTACATTTTAATGTATTGTTCACTCTAATTGTGCAACCTCGTTCATGCTCTATAGTCTCTTCATTCATTTTTCACAATACACAATCTAATCAAAAAAATATTTTATGTATGGTCTAGCGCTTACCCTGGTTTAGTATTTCCTAAATATCGCATTTTAACGAACTTTCCCTCAGTTCATGAAAATGAGAATTGCATCATTCTCCCTTTCCTAATCTATTAAATACAAAAATCATACAAAGTAGAATGCCTGATGAGTTTTAATGCTTTTCCTTTTTTTCTATAATATATTGAATCATGTAAAGTACTACAGATTGTTGCAATAATAAAACCTAGATGACTAGCATTTCCGATTCATAAAAAAAAATACTCCAATAATGTATAAATTCAGAAATATCTAATACTGAAATTATATAAATGTATTGCCCTGTGGCCATCATTACATATTATTAAAAATTTATAAGATTGTTTTTCATCCTGCGTTTATGTACACGCACATGTCGGTGTAACCCAAACAATGCCTGAGAATCTTTATTATAAAAAGCGACCAAAGCTTTTCTAACACTTCTTCTGTACTCATTCATTTTAATCAATAAAGACTTTAGTCATATTGGATACTGTGGTGGATTAGCTAACATTTTACACTTTATAGTTTTAGGGATAATCGATATACCACGAAAAGCACAGCATGGAAATCAACTATAAATGTACAAATCTTTTTATTTGTTACTGAAACGGTTTTATCTCTATACTAAACCTAAGTTAAAGCAACAAACAAGAAATAAAAATTAAATGTAATGTTTTTTTTTAGTACAAAAGACCACAAAAAGAAATTTCGTTGTTGTACTTTTATCAAAATTTCCTTTTAAGCAAAAATTATTTTTTGAGAAACTAGGCTATATTTTATTAACTAACAATTACTCCATTAAATAAGTAAAGATAGTCGGATATTTTTTAATGAGTGAATTTTACTTGGACAACAGATGAGTGTTGTTAAAGGAAATAATGGATAAAGTTAGATACTTTACTTTAAATTGTTCGTGAGCTTCATTCTATTTTGAACATAGTACATTGTAACTGATATGGGAAGCAGTCTTCATACCGTGAGTTGATAATCTAATTAAAAAAATAATATTTCATTGTACAATTTATTTTATTAAAAGGAAATCTGGCTTTTAGTCAATTATGACCACTATATTAAAAGTATAGAAGCTTTAATCATTCAACAAAACTTTTAATCCTGTATTCTTTGGCAAAGTAGATTTCAACAAGAAAGTATAGCCTACAACACAGTTTTCCATAAATTTTTTCAGGGGATTTACGACATATTACTTTACCAATTTTTAAGAAAATTCTTTATTAACAAAAACTAAAGCTGTTTAAATGTCGCACGTCGATGATAAATGCAGTGATAAACTGACACTAAAAAAAATTCATTATAAATTAAATAATGCGCGAACAAGCACAAGTAGTAGTGCGTTTTTATTTATGAGTTTAGTATATAGAACCCTACATGTTTATGGAGAGACATCCTAGAATTTAACAGGAACGAATTCGTTAGGGTTTGTAAGTGTAATAGTTCTAAATTTTCAAATAAAAATATTGATATACGCTAATGATCAAATGTTGTATATGAAACACAATTTTTTGTTTATTTAATGTAGTTGCTAAGAACAAAACGAATCGTAAGCAATGGTTCATTTTTTCGCTACATTACCACAATTTTTAACAATGAAGTAGACAGGGTAACTTTGCAAGATACTCTTCATGCGCTTAAGTTGTGTGCATAGTGAGGTGGTGGTAACTTTTTGATTCTCTACCTTTTATTAAATATTGAATGCTTTTTAATTAAAAAAAGAACAGCATGATGTCGAGTTATACTTCCTTCCAACAACCTGCATTGACACTTTTGATATTCCATAAAACCAGTATTGATAATGGGGGGAAAAGTACAATTGATTGAAGGCTAAGGTATCTTTTGATTATAACTAAAAATTTGGTAAACGGATGTGTCATATTTGTTTTGAAAACATGCACTTTCACTCTTGTATGTTATAAAGAAGAGGATTGAATAAAATTCCAATGGCTAATAGTATACATATCTATACGTTTTTATTTTGGTATTGAACATGCAATTTTTTTTAGTTTTTACAAAACATTATAGTATGACACAACATGCTTTTAAGTGTGTGTTAACGCACTACAAAAACAAATTAATCATTATTTCAAGTTATAATACATAAGTTTATTTTTCGTTTTGTTTTTACTAGAAAGAAATTTCATAATAATCAAAGAAAGAAACAATCATGTTTTTATCTTCTGTAAAACTCGCAAAAAAAACTTTACTTCCTTACTTATTCATACGCCATGATTCTTATAAAAATTAAAACGGATGCTTTTTACAGACTCAATAGATTAAATTAGAATCTCATAAAAATTTTTTAAAAAACTTGATTTGCATTTTATTTAATGACATTGAATTTAATTGAAAAGCACAAATCTCTTAAATAATTTATAATAAACGTCTGCTTTGAATGAAACACGGTATTATCAATTATATTGATAAATGCGTTTAATATAACTTTTTTTCTAATAGGCATATAAAATTTCTTAAAATTAAGCTTTTATTTTTAAATCACATACTGAAAATTTTTTCACATTTGATAAAGCTAGTTGTATAGGAAAAGTCATATTAAAGAAAAAAAAAGTTTGATAAGAAGCATGATTTTTCAATTATTTTTTCGGCTGTCTGTATTGTACATATTTCTTATAAGGGTATCCTATTCCAATATTAATAACCTAAACGTGACTCCAAAGACAACACAACATGCTAATCAGTACGACGCAAGTGAAGACGCGGAATTTATTAAGTACTCGCCTTATATGAAAGAGAAACAAAATAATAAACATCTTACACAATTGAATAATGTTTTCATATCTGCGAATGTTGAGACAAGTTTTGAGGATCTTTTTGATCCACAACCATCATTTTACAAAAATGTTTCGGCTAATGAAACGTTTATTGATTATTTTTTGGTTGAAGCACCTAATATTAAAGCCAGCGTACCAAACGGAGTTCATTTGTGGTCTAAAAATATTTTTAATGATTACTACGATATACCTATAGATATAAATAATGTTTCCGAAATAACGAGAAGTCGTTTATCTTATGTTGTGAAATATTTATCAAGAGGTGTCAATATACGATTTCGAAGGCCTTTACCAACAGATATAGTTATTGTGAAAGTTACTGAAGATGAAACACAAGGTTGCTGGGCCAATTTAGGTAGAGGTTTAGGATACCGGTCTATGTACCTAAATATTCCTCCTCAGGTCTGTAACTCAATACATATGGTACTTCACGAAGTGATGCATGTTCTCGGATTTGGACATGAGCATGAACGACTTGATGCTAAGGATCACTATATTCGACAACCTGATGAAATACACGCAGCTCTAATCCAAACGGCGTTTGATGAACTGTCTGTGATGAGTTACCCTGAGAGCGTTATTGGTCCGACTAAAAATACCCAAATACGAGATATAGCTAAAGGACGACGCTCGTTCCTATCACGATGCGATTGGAGTCTACTTTTACAATTATATCCAAGTACTCGACCTCCTCCCGATTGCATTCCAAATTATGTACCGGAGTTGTTAGTTCCAACCCCAGCTTTGCTAAATTACTTAGATGTTGATAGTGCCAAAGAATTGTGTCACTATCAGAATGAATTTTTTTTTGATGTTGGTTTCTGTGATACAAAGAGAAACTCTTCTTATCCATCGATCGAGGATGAACTGGCACCTGTTTCTTCCAGTACTAGTTTCAATGTAAAACCTATTTGTATTATGCAAAATGTTTGTTACAATAAAAATAATTCAATCAATATAAGCGGTGTGAACGACTCAGTAATTTCACGAAGACCATTGGAAGATAATTTTGTGTTTGTTCACATTCCAAAAATCTTATGTAGAAAACTATTATACCGATACATAAGACTATTGTACCAACTACCATTCTATGAGGAGTGTGCAAAGTTGTGTAATATCAAGACGACACTGGAGCCGCTTATCAAATGTTTTAGAAAGCAGTACTGGCTTTATACGCAAACTAACAAACTAATTTGAGCCAGATAGTTTCTTTTCTCATGAATTGAATATGTTTCGGTTATATTTTTATTCATTTCCAAATATTTTAACTGTTTAATTTTGCTCACTATCTAAATTTTTTTTTTTTAAATTAACCAAATTTTATAACAAAGAATTTTTTATTGAATTCAGTAAAGAAATGTATTCATATTTTTTAAAATGAACGGAAGATATAACTGTGAAAATTTTTTTATCTTCGTTCGCCTTAAGAATTTTTTCAAAAATATAGTCGTGATTTCACACTACAGCATAATTTTAAAATGTTCTAATTTTATGTACTATGCTATTAACTCTTCCACCATTCCGTCTAAAAACATAATTCGACAATTATTAGTAAAAAGAATGGTTTTGTATTTAAAATTTGTTTTTAATTTTCCTTATAAACTAATTTCACGACTCACCACTATTCCACGAAAGAGGTTGATATTGAACCTTCTCGGAAGCTTTGCACAAGAAGCGCTTGATAAATTTGACGATGATATAAGTGAGAAATACGAACAAGCAAAAAGGAATTACTACAGACCATACGAATGTCATAGTAAAAGGAATAAAGTACGAATAAACTATACTGTGGACAATTATAGAAAGTAGCCCATTAGATAAGATAAATGATTCGTTTAATTCAACCGAAAAAACAGTATCCCATCTATCTTTTATCTCCTACACAGAAAAAGAAAAAGTTCTAAATTTACTTTTTAGAAAACATGAAAAGAAAAATAACCAAAGCGCAAATCGAAGTAAAAAATTATAAAAAATTCAAGGAGACTTCATGATAAAGGAAAAAGAGTAAGGAAACAGAAGCAGAGAGATCTAAACTGAAAGAAGTAAAAAAGATTTCGGATAAAGAAGATAATTTAATGAATTTAAAAAAAATTAAAATGAGACCATACACAACTTTAATATAGACGAAATTGCGTGAAAAAGAGACAAAGAAAAAAAGTGATGAAAGCAAAAAGTGAGTTTATTGAAAGTGTGGTTGAAGTGGAAGGATAATGAAGAAAGACCAGCAAAAAAGGACAATTAAACAATGTCAACAGTTTTAATTCTAGTAGAAATCATATTGAAAAACTTACGGGTAAAGTTAAAGCAGACGAAAAAATATCATCAGGAATTGACACAGATGGACAGCTGGCTTTCACGAAACCTTGACACCGTAATGAGAAGTAGATCAGTTGTAAACAAATTTTTTACCAATTTTTTTCTCTTCCAAATCGAAAATTACATTTTTATGTTTAAAAAAACTCATTCCCAAAATACATACATCATTCTTCCGGTTTTCCATTTGAATACATAACTCATTATCATTTTCTCCTCGAGAAAAATATGATGTAGGCTGTAGATTAATGGTCTCATTTTTTCTAGAAAGCACACACACATGACTTATAAGATTTTTAGACTCGCTTTTCACTACTGCTATTGACATGTTTTCAAAAATATTAAGCACATAAATAAACACTACGGTAATATTAAAAGGAGCGTTGGGAATAATTTATCGGTTTCCTCAATGGAAAGATTACTCCAACATAAGCCGTTTTCTTTAAAAGTAAGCTGCGTGTTACAAGGTGGTTCTGTTGAATTTGTACACGAATTTGTTATAAAACTTTTTAAAGCGGTGATAATATGTAAGGGGAACGATGTATATGTAGATCCTATAATAAGCTCATATAGAAGTTATTATAACAATAACGCACTAAACACAAAAATGTTCTACCAAAGTGTCATATGACGTACCTGAATCAAGAGAACACTCTTTTGTTATTGGAATATCTACAGAGATATTCTTCAACAACAGTTCAATTCTTCTGATTTCAATTGAAAACCCCCTATAAGATAAATTAGGCGTCCACATTATAGAAGAATCTTGTGCGTTATTCATCCCTACTGTATCAAGGAAATCCTCTGCAGGTGTCTAAAATAGAATAATTAACTAGTAAATTTCTGTTATAGTAATTTACAGTTAAAGTAAGTGTTGTATGTCCACTCAGATTGCTGTTACTTGACAAGCCGCGCGGTAAATGATATGATGCGTTATAACCACCTAATTGTAGCATACCACCCTGGTCAGCGCCGCACATTGCAAAAATTTTTTTTGAATTGGGTATTCTATGAATGATCTTTTCAATAAAATATGGTTGCTCGGGTACGGTAGGGGAGGATAAGCCCACGATACCGTTAGCGGTCTGCAAACATAACGTGCACCTTTGACTAGACGCTAGAAATGCTAATCAAGCTGCATTAAAGGTTAGACGTATTCGTAGTGTAAATACCTGTGTTTTGAATAAATGAGTTTCTTGAGTGTGGCATCCTATATAGTCGTATCTAATAGATGGACTATGCTGAGACATCATACCAAAAGAAATTATATCACTAAAATAGAACCCTTCTATTGAGGAGCCCTCGACATATCCTTGATAATAACGGCACATTTCAGTTGGCTCAGTAACAGAGCAATCCTTTTGAAAGCATTGGGGTGACGTGCAGGATATATAATATGAGCTGTTGGACGACCATGCTTTAAAAGAAGGAAGGTCATGAATACCACACTGTGTGCAAAAGCTACACGGAAACCCCAAGATGCTGCTACCTGTATCTAGAATGACTGTTTGTAATTGGGGTGGAGAACCAACAAGAATAAATGTATAAAAAAACGTATTGGAAGCACTATCTGTGAAAAAAGGGATGCTTATTGGTATTTTTGTTGAATCCCCAAGATTTCGTAGCGGGTTATTCTGAACATTTGAATTGTTTATTAAAGAAATGTAATACTGCCTGAACCATTCAAGAGGAAAAGCCCTTTTGGGTTTTTTTTTTTGTAAACTATGATTAATTATTGCAGAAATGCACTGATATAAATTTTGAGACAAAAAAATGCCGAAAATCAGTGCAAAATACATATTTATTTTTTTTGTCAAGATATCTTCAAGTTGAAAAAAACTGTAATTTTTGTATTGGTTTTAAATCAGAAATGAGGAAAATGTATACTTATAACGTATGTTCACGTTATGAAAAGAAAAATTTGTAATTTAGCCTTAAATGTACTATGTAAGTGAAATTAGCTATAGCTAACGCATGAGATTCTTGTGACGTTAGCAGTAAAAATAGGCAAGACTTCTTTTCAGTGTGTACTGTGGTTAATATTATAGAACAAATGATTCCGTTGTAATATTGTACCTGATCTTTTTTTTAATGACTACTATTATTAATGATAGGAACAAGACATCAAAAAATTATTGTATAACTTTACATAAGAAAAATATTTTTTCATGTATTATAGCCTATAATATTTAAAAGTTGAATACTGTTATTTGCAAATTAATAAACTATAATTTTATAAGAGTGTAGTACCGTTTTTATTTTTGTCAAAACGTAAAGAGTCAGTAAAATGCTGTAAAAACAATGGAAGTTAAACTTGTTAACAAAAGCGACAGACGTGAAAAACAACTAAACCAAATAGTTCAAGTTAAAATATTATCAAATTAATTTTACAAATGGAGTGTGTCGCGTTGATGAAATATGATTGATTTTATTTGAAATACTATTCAATCAACGTCCCTGGTCTAATCAATGTGTTAATCAAGCAAGTTTGCCTTTAAAGTTTAAAATGACTATACACAACGTACAAAAGTATAAGGAATATTTGAACATATAGTTTCACAACGAATCTTGTCCGACAAACGAGGCGGTTTATGAGATGTATTAGAAAGTTTTATTGCTTACAGTGTGTAAAGATTAATAGATATGGAATTTTTAAAAATAACATGTTATTTTTTGATACTGAAAAAATGTAAATATGATCGGGTAACAAAAAAAAACTGTCCGCAGTTCTTTTTTGAGATTTCTAATAATCAGCTCCACAGAAGTATCGAAGTAGTCACATAATAATCAAGTAGTTTTAACGAAGGAAAAATGGTATATGAACGCTACACTCAAGCGATTTTATAGATGCGAAAATAGTATTCCACTACTTGAGCTGTCCTGCTAGTAATACAAAAGAAAACGGTTATTCATTGTGAATGAATATCCACTTTTAGTGAGTATCTATTTTGTATTTTTAAAATGTTAATAGGAAATTTTTTAAAAAATGAAACAAACGGAAAAAACGTTAGTCTTCTCGTTTATAAAAAATCAAGTGTTTCAAATTATTTCTTCTACTGATGTCTTGAAAAATAATTTCTACTTTCTGGTACCGTTACCGCGTATATCCCATTTTCGTTAGATAATCAGATCACATGTATATGTCTTGAATCTCTCTACAATGTGACAAAGCTAATATTATACTATAATAAGCAAATAATGTTGAGAGTAGTCATGGTGTATATTAGAATCTAGAAGCTTATAACATACGTAGTTAAAATAATTTGTGTTGGGAAACGTACGGTTATTTTACAAGAACTATTAGTATACAGTTGATATTGACATAAATTACATAGATCTCTATAACTATTATGTTCAATCAGATATGGTTCAATATTCATGTGGTTGTGTGAATATAATTTGATAGAATATCTTTAAAATGTAGAATATTTCATAGACCACACAATGCTATTTGTTATCCATCTAAATTTTGAAAATGACAATAGTTTGTACATGTTTTTCATAATGTTGGTTCAACTTGGAATTTATGGGAAAATTAAATTTCAGGTTTTTAGCAAGAAAAAAGAAAATAATGTCCGAGTATTTTTTTAATAAAAATTATGCATTCGTGGTAAATTCGCTTATTTCAATGAAATCTTTTTTAAATTTAGTTTACGATTATAATTACAATGCATCGCTAAATAAGTTTGGTTTTGTTACCAGTTAGTACGTAAAAGCAGAAAAAAACAAACAAGTTTTCGAATTTTTTTATTCAATACTTTGTAAAATAATATTTGACCTGATCTCAATCAGGAACTTAAATTATTTTAAACATTGAAAAAACTATGTTAATGAAAGGCAAGTTAAATATCGAGGCTTACTTATATTTTTATATAAAAAAGGTCACATTCTAAGGTTTAGATGATTTACCTTTCAACAAGTCAAGACGCGAAATACATGGAGTCTTTAATTAGCGATTCAAAAATAGAATCTATCTTGATCATTAGGAGTAAAATGATAACTATTTACGGACTATCGAGACGTTTAATTTTTAGAGTCTTTCATGTAACACTTTAAAAATGGACCTCTGTCTCGAGTGATCCCCAGACACTGCCTGGAATGAATCTAGCAGTAGATTTATCCAGAATGTCACCGATAAGTCGTGTAGGTAACGACGAATGGCTCCGTGTCATTCAGTGTTTCCCTTGAAACATAGACTAATAAGCCGAATGGACTGACTTGAAAAAATAGCTCATGCTGTAAACCTTTACCTGAGCAAAAAAAAAATATAAAATGCTGAGTATATAACCAACAAGAATATTAAGAGGATTTTTACAAAATATTAATTTGGCTTTATCACATATCTCCTTAAGAAAGTAAACTTTAATTTCATGGGGAATAGTTTGGCCTCTTGTTTGGCTTAAAAACTTTTGTATTGTTGTAGCAAAAATTAATTGTGAATAAATGTGAAACTTGGAGAGAAGTGCTGTTTGGAATAATTTGAAACAGCTTTCATATCCAATAAAAAGAAAGACGAGTCATAATTATGTTTGCTGTTATAAAAAAATATAACAGCTTTTTCCATAATATAAATCTTATATTTGAATCAAGTTTAAAATTGATAAATGTCTGTTATTTAAAACGTCTATACAGATGTTTTTGAAAAGGCAATTAGTTCAGTCGAATTAAACCTATTAAGTTAGATTAATTTTTAGAGATAAGCTTAAGGTTTAACGTGTTGTTAAACAGTTAGATTTGCTACAATAATCATTGTAGCAGACATTGACATAAGTTGACACAAAGTTTTTTTTGCGCATAAGTTTCGACTTGAACAGTCGAATAGCATATTTTCATACAAAAGACACCATAACATCAAATAAAACGGTTACTCTTTAAAAAGCTGTCTTATCACTAATCACTAACCCGACACTTATTTTGTGTTGTCAAAATTTACATTCCTTAAGCAATAAATGAAAGAGAACCTTCTTTTTCTTCTAGAGTTTGTTCGAGATAGATATCAGTTGCTCTTTTTATATATACAGTTAAGCCATTTGACTCTACGTTAATTTAAATCACAATAAAATTTTTCATTTATCAAGCGACAGTACACGAGACACCCAGTCTGGTTCTTTCGTATTATTTCATTCACTTTAGACTTGTCGTAACATTTCCTATTCAAAGAAAAACCTACAGTTATGACTGGTGAGGATCACATGAGAAACTCAATTCCGTTTAATGTACTGAAATAATTAAAGACCCCGTAATATGTCGTTATAATAAGCGAAAACCGGCGTTGTAAATTTTTAGAAAGGATGATTATCAACACTGTATTAATTGTATCAATTTGAATTCTGTCATTGACGGTTTCTTAGGATAAAGGTCAAAAATGATGACGTATTTTTGTAATTATATTGTTTTATCTGAAAATTTAAAGGAGTCCATAAACTTTTAAAAAATCGTGAATCCTTAGAAATCGTATTAAAACTTCAATTCGATTATGACAAAAATTTGTAAAAGTACTGGACCCATGCCAAATAAAATCCAAAACTCTAACGTTAATGATGTGTGCTTTATTAACGTAGGCCTTTTCTTACAAAATAAGTTTACGACAAGAAAATTGTAAGACGTACTGAACCATTGCAAGGGTTTAAACAATATTTATTGAATTGAAAATAGTATAATTTTTGCAAAAAACTTTTTTAAATTTTTTAATATTTTCCGTAAATAGTGAATAATTTACCCTTTTCAGACAAAGTCTATTCACGGTATTCTGTTTTTTTCTCTATTAATTTTTTAATGAAGATGACGTCATAAATTTGTGATTTATAATTATACAATTGTTCAAAAAACACAAGGAGATCGTCATGGGCACTATCTTTGCTATTGTAGTTAGTAAACAAATTTATATTTGTTTTACGTTTAAGAAACGGTAGCCTCATAATTCACAAATAATATCCTTTTTTTTTCTGTATAGACCTAAATAGTCTTTCATTAGTTGAGCTTTCTATGACGCTGAGGCTTGGTTCCTGCCTTTTTAATAAATTTTTAACTCTGTGAATTATGTTTTTGTAGTTTATTTTTTTTAAAACAGTATCCAATTGGTAATTATTAAACTAATCTTTTACTTTCAAAAACCTTCATTTTACTTGATACGTTTCAATTTTAATAATTTTCTACTATAAAATCTTTTCGCGAATTACATCAATTAGTACATTATATAAAATGTGTAGATGGACATTTTTGTGAAGTCCTGTATGATATTGGAATATTTTATACTTCATCTATAGGATCACTAAAAAAAATTTGTAATTGATAAATTTATATACAAACATTATTTGAATTTCATTCGTTTTGCTTGTCATGTTGCTGGAACGAAAACGATTTTGTCACAAAATGTTAGCTAGACAATTATTAACACCACTGCTTTATTTTACATATATAAACGATTATCAGCTCAAAAAAGAAATTTTTTCTTGTGATAATTTTTTTACTATATTGTAATCACAAGCTTTAATAGATT
Source organism: Hylaeus volcanicus (assembly GCF_026283585.1). Classification (NCBI taxonomy): domain Eukaryota; kingdom Metazoa; phylum Arthropoda; class Insecta; order Hymenoptera; family Colletidae; genus Hylaeus; species Hylaeus volcanicus. The sequence goes on along the minus strand of NW_026533163.1, from coordinate 1,395,123 downwards.
AGTTTTATCACACTATTATTACTTCTTTAATATAAGAACTTATTGTTTTCTAATCAGATTCAAACCTTTGAGTAATTGTTTTCTCGAAAGGTAGATTAATTTCTACTGGTATGTTGTTTTCAACGTTTTGTCATCTCACAAGTGTTCCATCATCCTAATTGTTTTAAATGCTTTCGCCAATAGAACAACAACTTTGACTTTTTTTTTCGATTTCTTTTTAGTGTATGATATAAAAATTTAACATTTTTTATGTTTCTAGAAATTTGGGCTTGTATAAAACTTTTTTTTCTTTTTCTCCGACTAGAAAAACGATTTCTTACTCAACAGACCAGAACAAATCTACGAAGCATTTACAAGTAGATAGAGTTAAATGTTTTTAATTTATCATAATGTTGTTACATTTATTTTCTATGCACTTTTAATGAAAATAAACATTTAATTTTTATTAGCATGAAAAAGTAATAAAAACAAACATGCTACTTGAGTGCATTTCCACGAAGTAGCCTTATAAAAATTTATTTTGTCGCTTTCTTGCAGTATTTGGAAGACAAAATCTACATCAACATATTTCCATAAAATCTATCTCCACTTCCATTTTAATTTTAAAATAAAATTTCGGTACTGGAAATTTTTTTTTGTGATAGTACAACAGGATGTGACAGCACCTCTAATTAATTACTGTCTTGTTAGTTTTTTTTTTGAAACGTCTTCACTCTTGTTATAGATTTTGGTCGTTCCTACACTTCTTGCATTAATAACAGATACAAAATTTTGTTTTGTTTTTATCAACGCTTTTGTATAATTTTAAAAACTTTTCATTGACTACTTGAGACACAGACACTCGTGAGTATTTAATTCAATAACAATTATTTAATTGAAATTTCGTTGAACTTTTGGGTTTTTTCCGCTCAAAAAGTAAAAAATTTATTAATCAAAAATTAAACCTGAATTTTAGTATTGCGTGAAATTAGACAACGAAATAACTTTACAATAATATTTTTAAAAACAGTGGTTTTGAAATTATAAAAATACTTTATTTTATTTATCTTCTAAGTACGTCTAGGTTCTTCTTTTTGAAAAAATGTGACAAAAACCATAAGGTTCTAATAAAGAAAATTAAAATGTGAAAAAAATAAGGCAAATTTAGAATATTAATACACCCAATGATTAACGTCATGTTTTTTTAAACTTCATTAAACAGTCGGTTTCGTAAGTATGGATATGGTTTGTATGTGTACTAATAGTATCGATTATAAATTCCTTCATGGTTAACGTACATATTAAAACTTCGTTGTTTTGCACGTTTCTTGTGTACGTCATATAGCTTCTTAAAAACGTTAACTGACAAAACTCACCAACACCAATGTGATGCCTTAACTTGTAGATGATTTAAGAGAAAGTTAGTTAATCGGTAAGTTTTTGTGTTAAACTTTTTTTTCTGGAACTACATTACAATAGAAAGGATGCCGTTGACGTGTAAAAAAATTACAAAAAAAAACCTTTTATATTTTCACATTTTTAAAGTAAACTCTATACAAAAGCTTATTCAAACGTGAAGTAAAAATTTTGAAAATAGTTTTGTTGATCAAGTTCAACCTAGAAACTCACAATGCTAAGGAAATAATAAAGTTAAGTATTAATTGGGTTAAGATGGGACCGGATAATGTTTGAACGAATCACGCGCTTTAGCGGAGTTAGTAAGTGTGACAGTATATGCTCTAAAAACCTTGACGTTAAAGAAAATAGTCGTTGGAACGGCTGAAACATTTTCAAGCACAAGACTCGGTATAACGGCATCATATATCAGTTAAATCTTTTGTTCTAAAGAGATATAAATAAACCGTTTGATATGACTGCAAAAACTGACAAAGTATGACAAATTTTGAATAACCTAAAAGTATAATAACAATTTAAAAATAAAAAATTTCAGCTCATTACATTAAAAAAGCCAACTATAAACATTTCTTGTTAGTAATGTCAGTGGTAACTTATATTTAAACCCTTGAAAATCTTAACGAAATTGTAAATTTTTTTTTGACAAGAAATATTTTTGACCAATCAATTTATTAACCGTATTTGTAATAGAAAAAATGGAATTTGTACTAAAAAAACAATTATCTTTTCGGTTTTTGAAATTTAGAAAAACGTAAACTTTTAAAAGTACAACACTTGTAAATCTTATGTTGCAGCAAATGGTATGTACACAAAGATATAACATTTTTAATGCGACGTCTTCAACTTTTTTAGCCCAACATCATTTATTTTATTGTACAACATCAAAACTTTTTTTTAAAATCAAATCAATTAAAAATATTTTAATTCATTTTAAAAAAAACATGGTGTGCATTTAAGTATAACGACAAAAACAATCCCATTTATGAAATTAATTACGGTGCCACACGAATATTCTTTACCCCATTCCTTTTTATCATGGAAAAGAAGTTGTAAAAAAAAAAGGAAAAGATAACAATCGTGTAAGTAATTTTAATATCGAATTGACGGGCCGAGCGAGCATTAGCGGTTATTTTTTCCAATCTTTTCTCCAACCCTAGATAAAGACATGTTGATATATTTTAAAAACCACTGTAGGAAATAACAACCTTTTATTGAAGCTTCAAATAAACATAAATATTTGGCTTTTAACCGAATGAAACCAAAGAAAATTAGAATTTTTTTGGTGAAACAAACATACTTTAAAGAGAGATGAAAAATTAAATAAATACAACATTTACTACGATTTAATTCGCGTCCATTATTATTTACACAGCAGAGTCCTAGAGGTATTAACGTGGATGAACAGGGTTCATGCTCGTGTTAACATATACTTTGTTCTGAAGTAGAAATTCGAGTATCATAATTAGGGTTACCAATTGAAGAAAATGCCAGTCGACTATCGCAGACTTTAAATCGATGGAGTCCGCAACCAAGACTCAAAAGATGGGAAAATCTTGTCGGAGTGGGCCCTATTCAAGGCCTGGAATTAGTCAAGCAATAGACTGAGACCGAATCCTACTGATGTAGTCGCTTAGGCAACGACGAAACCCTCTTTTTCATTCAGTGTTCCCCTTCGAAGGATAGAATATTATGTCAAATTATGAGTTTCGAAAAAATGTCTCATGCTGTAACGGCTACCAATTCACGAGAAAAGTATGTGGCAGTTTAATCAAATACTAAAAATGCAAAATTTAAAAAAAACTTACGTTAATGTATCCCATTAACCATCTGAAGTTAATTACTAAAACGGACCATTTCCCATAACACTTATAGTTATAGAAGATATGATTCACGTGAAAACTACACTACACTTTTTTGAGTGCTTGACACAATGAAACAAAAATCGAAGTGTTTTCGCTTTTGTCCAAGGCTATACGTTGAATAGATATACTAATAATGCTCTCTTTTGTTTTGTATAGCATGCAACCATATTTAGAAAAAATGGTTCATGGTGGACTATCTATAATTGTTGTAGTTAACTAGAAAACAGAGGGATCTACAATGAGGCTTAGTATATTCCGAGTCCGTCATGACTTCTCATTCTATGACATCCAAGAATCACTGCAACTACAAAATTTCAGCGTTAATCACATAAATTGATTACAAGTACGTTTATAATGGATAGTGTAATACCTGATTCAAACAATGCTCAAATGAAGTTCGTTTTCGAAAGTGCTAACATATTGTGTTATTTAGTAGTACTAGTACCACTAGTTGTAGCAATATAAAATTAACTCGGGTATCAGTCAATATATGCATAAAACCCTAACTATAAAAAAATGTTACCGTGAAACACTTAATAGTATTCATCGTAATTCTTTAGTAACTTTAGAGAGCGAATCCATAATATAGCGATACTCTATAAAATTGGTAATATTTATTTGTGCTTTTTTCAACATTCCTTTTGATTCAATATGTGCAGAAAGCTACTGAATGTACAACTATTACCTTAATACGGCATAGGACTGTAGTTTGTTTTCTACAATTTTTATTCTGAAAATTTTTCTTTAAAAACAAGGATCGTATAATTATTAGGGTTCAATTTAGTTATGATTTATGTTTCACTGTATAAACTTTTCTATACTTTGAATTGTGTAATGTTTATAACTTTGAATGTTTTATCATGCTTTAATACCATTTTAACAAAATTAAGGTGACGGAATGCGACTGAACTACAATATGGAGAAAAATAAAAAACTGTTATTATTTTTTAAAAACGGTACTACTAGAATCAAAGTTTCGTACAATAATCTTGTCAGTGGTATTTATAATGATTGTCATATCTCCGAATTTTCGTCAACTACATCGTTCAATTAGATACAGATATTAAATTGTTTTACAAGAATTATGTATTGTTGAATATGCAAAGAAAATTGTGTAAACTCCTAAACACCATTTTTCCGCATATCTAAAATCCAACCGACTGAGATTGTAACTCTTTTACCAAACAAATTTTTTTACACCATTTACAAATGTATACTTTTAAGCTTACACACATCTGTTAGTTAAACTTCCACAAGTATTTGTAGAAGTTTAAAAGTTTCAACTAAAGATGGTTAAATAACTCATTAGATTGTAATATACGAACAGAAAAACAACAACCCCCTACCATATTTTTTCTGATAATATAATATGCGCAACAATCAATCAGATATCAACGAAACGTTTGAGCGAATATTTGAGCGATCGGCATCGAGTATAACTTGCCAGTAGAAACACAAGGAAAAACGTATGAAAGAAGTTCACTTAAAAAATTATAACTATAATCAAAATTGCTTACTTATTCTTTAAACATGTATTCACAAAAACTAAACGAAATTCGTATTTAACAACGTTTAACAGGTAAAGATATTTTTTCAACGTAGTCAAATTCTTGTTTTTGGTTGAAAAATTCTTTTTTTGTTGATTAATTTTTTTTGCATACAAGTCATCAATCAATTAAAATTTGAAGTAGAATTTTTATTAACATGATAAGTTTTCTGACATTGCGAATTTCTAAACACGACACGAATTTTTTGACTGTTTAAAATATTGCCGAAAAAAATTGCATTTTCAATACCAGTACATTTTTATTATTGAAACTAACGTGTGAAACAGTACAGAAAATGTTACACATGAGACGAAATAATTGCTAGTGCAAGTTATAAAGTAGAAGGACAAATCGACATTTTTTTTTTTATTTATCAAAATATACTCTGAGGGTTTAAACCTAGTTTACTGGAACATTAAAAACTACTTTTGTTAAAATATGCGTAATCCGTCTACAGACGGTATTCAATCACGATTATCATAGACGCAATAAAGATTTTCGTTGTTATCATTGTAAACAGTCAGCCTGACGTCGTTTAAAACTTCACCCTTCCCACCACAATTAGTTGTGTCATAAAGGATGGTAACAAATAATTTAAGTTCAGTTTTTGCGGGTTTTTAAGTTATAATGCTGTATTATTTATAACCGTCGTTCATTTTATTAGTGTTGAGATTATATATGCTGTTTACAAAATCAAACGTTAACATATCATCTAAAAAAGTTTTATTTGTTTTTTTTTATTGAATGCACGTCATGTACTCACTGTTAAAAAAATAAATTTTTTAAAAATACATCTTTCGCGTATCAAGAATTACATTAAAACCGTCAAGCATTGCCTATTACTTTAACAATGTTAATGTGTGGTTTCGTAGCTCAGTTGGTTAGAGCGTACGGCTGTTAACCGTAAGGTCGCTGGTTCGATCCCAGCCGAGACCGGATTTTAGTTGTTATGTTCGTCTTGTTTTTTTTTTGTTATTTTCATAAACTCGCTAATAGAATTTATATTTTTATCATTGAGTTTCATAGAACTCCGACAATAACCGATATAATGTTAATATAAAACTAAATGAATGTATACCTATAGACATTTTTACTGCACATGTAACTTTTTTTCTAAATAAAAATTGTAGTTCAACTATCTTATATAATTTATAACAAAAACTATATTTGATTTATAAAGCGAGGAGTTTAAGAAGGAATTTGTACTTGACTTCGCAGCGCAATACAGTCTAGATGGTACAACTGCATGACCGTGAAGCTACGTGCATAGAAAACGTTTAGTATCTAGTCCACAGCATAGTACGCAGCCTTTTCATTAGACGTGCCTTTTTTTACTTTTGGAATGGTATTAGTAAAGTGTCAAAACAATATGGAAAATGAAATGTTTAATCAATCTAATACTATTGATAGATACATACATGCAAAGTGAACCTTAAATTGTTAACTTTGATTAAATTGTCGTAAAGCATTGGCTTATTTCAGTGAATTTTTTTCTGCACAGTGTTTACCTTAACTTTTGCTGCTCTTAAAAGTGTTCCAAACACTCATGCGTATGTAACGTTGTATAAAACTTCGTAAAGACATTTTTTTTCTAGCTCAACAACGTTGGCAGTATACATTCCTTTCAAAGTGTGTACGAAAGACGTCCGTTTTCGCACTTTAGTAATAAAATTAAGAATAGTTACATACACATTTAGTGTAACATGATTTTATCCTGAATGACCTTCTAATTTTGCTTAAACTATTACCGTCTAAATGCAATCGACAGCATATTGAACATTAATTTGGTGGTAATGCGGTTACTCGAATTATACTTTCCAGATAGTCACGAAGTAATGGAATTACCGGTAAGAGAAAAAAGATCTTAATTTAGCCCGTCATGTAATTTAGGTAACGTAATCTTGGGCCTACTCAAGCACTAGTGCATTTAGTACTCTAGACTATTCTAGCTCAAAAAATTTTTTGTATTAAATCGATATTTAATTCAATTAAACGACTTGTTCTTTTTTTTATATATACGAGTTTTAACAAATTAGTTACCGTATTGGTCTATAGCTCTGTTAGACGTTGTTTTTAAAGCCTTAGTGGAATGCACGAAGATGTGTTGTTTCTAAGACTATTTATAATAATTAGCATATAGAAGTATATGATGAATTTTTTTTTTAGTACATATAATGGAGATAAGAGTGCAGTCGACCACTCAGGAAACACTTATTAACGTAATACACATACTTATTTTGAGGAACTGTATGTCGGAAACTTAAATTTTGTTTTTTCTTACTTATTTCTATGCTTTTACCAGCGGTATACCATTAACAATAAAAAAATTAAAAATAAATTTTTAAATTATTCTTTCCTCATGAAAATGAAATAGATTAACTTTGTCAATACATTTTTTAATTTTAATAGATTTAGAGTATCAATATAGCAATAGTATTGTTAATAAAGCGATGATTTAAACTGCCATAAATGGTATTTTCAGGTGTTAAACTGTTCGCGTCCTTGTGTATGAAAGAAAAAAAAATATTGAAAAAATTTGTAAAAACACTATGTGTGTCCATTTTTATTTTCCGTTGCACTAAGACGTAAATGTTACACAACATTTTTTGAGCGATTTTGACGAAAATATAGTTGGCGATTATTGATTTATTAATTTTGTAATTAATAAAGAAAAGACAATTAATCTTTTTTATGATTATTAAATATTATTTTACATAAACATTTTTACGGAATTCTTACTTTTTTTTTAAGAAATGTAAATAAAATTGTTTTTATTGATGTTTTTGATTCTGATTAATTCTAGCCCTGATGTGTTATAAACCATTATTTTGATCGGCAGTAAAACGTTTTAGAAAACAATTTTAAATAAACCTTTTAAATGCTAAGATATCAATTATCACTTAAAGTAAAATTTTGTATAAAGATTTTGTTTCATAAAATGTTTCACTAAATTAAAAGATATGTATACATATATGTTTTTATTTGAATCAACACAACAAATGTTGCTTTAAACGTAGTATACGCCAAGTATTTTTTTCATAAGTCAAAATTTACAGATTCACTTTTTATTAGAACGAAAAAATTTTAATTTAAAACTAGGATTATTCTGTCATCTGAAATTGTACATACTAATGCTACATTTTGTTTAAAAAATAACAATGCAAAAAAAAATCTGTAAATTTATTTCCTATTCTAGTTTTCAAATTAAAAGTTTTTTTTTACTTTGTAAAGCTTCGTAAAATGTTTTGGCTACTGGATGTATTTCTGAAAAGTTGTGTACGTAAACAAATTGAAAAATTTTTTTTTAATTTTATTTTTGTAGACAACGCATATGTTGATGTAACCGAAACAATGCCCTGAGAATTTTTATTATGAAAAGCGACCAAAGCTTTTCTAACACTTCTTCTGTACTCATTCATTTTAATCAATAAAGACTTTAGTCATATTGGATACTGTGGTGGATTAGCTAACATTTTACACTTTATAGTTTTAGGGATAATCGATATACCACGAAAAGCACAGCATGGAAATCAACTATAAATGTACAAATCTTTTTATTTGTTACTGAAACGGTTTTATCTCTATACTAAACCTAAGTTAAAGCAACAAACAAGAAATAAAAATTAAATGTAATGTTTTTTTTTAGTACAAAAGACCACAAAAAGAAATTTCGTTGTTGTACTTTTATCAAAATTTCCTTTTAAGCAAAAATTATTTTTTGAGAAACTAGGCTATATTTTATTAACTAACAATTACTCCATTAAATAAGTAAAGATAGTCGGATATTTTTTAATGAGTGAATTTTACTTGGACAACAGATGAGTGTTGTTAAAGGAAATAATGGATAAAGTTAGATACTTTACTTTAAATTGTTCGTGAGCTTCATTCTATTTTGAACATAGTACATTGTAACTGATATGGGAAGCAGTCTTCATACCGTGAGTTGATAATCTAATTAAAAAAATAATATTTCATTGTACAATTTATTTTATTAAAAGGAAATATTGCTTTTAGTCAATTATGACCACTATATTAAAAGTATAGAAGCTTTAATCATTCAACAAAACTTTTAATCCTGTATTCTTTGGCAAAGTAGATTTCAACAAGAAAGTATAGCCTACAACACAGTTTTCCATAAATTTTTTCAGGGGATTTACGACATATTACTTTACCAATTTTTAAGAAAATTCTTTATTAACAAAAACTAAAGCTGTTTAAATGTCGCACGTCGATGATAAATGCAGTGATAAACTGACACTAAAAAAAATTCATTATAAATTAAATAATGCGCGAACAAGCACAAGTAGTAGTGCGTTTTTATTTATGAGTTTAGTATATAGAACCCTACATGTTTATGGAGAGACATCCTAGAATTTAACAGGAACGAATTCGTTAGGGTTTGTAAGTGTAATAGTTCTAAATTTTCAAATAAAAATATTGATATACGCTAATGATCAAATGTTGTATATGAAACACAATTTTTTGTTTATTTAATGTAGTTGCTAAGAACAAAACGAATCGTAAGCAATGGTTCATTTTTTCGCTACATTACCACAATTTTTAACAATGAAGTAGACAGGGTAACTTTGCAAGATACTCTTCATGCGCTTAAGTTGTGTGCATAGTGAGGTGGTGGTAACTTTTTGATTCTCTACCTTTTATTAAATATTGAATGCTTTTTAATTAAAAAAAGAACAGCATGATGTCGAGTTATACTTCCTTCCAACAACCTGCATTGACACTTTTGATATTCCATAAAACCAGTATTGATAATGGGGGGAAAAGTACAATTGATTGAAGGCTAAGGTATCTTTTGATTATAACTAAAAATTTGGTAAACGGATGTGTCATATTTGTTTTGAAAACATGCACTTTCACTCTTGTATGTTATAAAGAAGAGGATTGAATAAAATTCCAATGGCTAATAGTATACATATCTATACGTTTTTATTTTGGTACAGAACATGCAATTTTTTTCAGTTTTTACAAAGCATTATAGTATGACACAACATGCTTTTAACTGCGTGTTGAAATATCAGAAAAACAACAAAATAATAAAGCCAAAGTATAGAGTGCAAACGAATATTTTCTGTTGTTCTAAATCAGCCAATGTTATATACAATTAAAGTCGTGGATAATCCTTTCCGTTACTTTTCTAGAATGTCCCAATAAAACTTCAAGTATCTACGACAGTTAATACATTTATAATTGTTACAAACGTGAATTTCCAGTTTTCAAAGACTTGATTCAAGAAACTTAACCTAGGAGGTATTGCTATTAAAAAAATACCCAACATTGTTTCGGATGGTCAAATCATATTTACAAACAACCACGGTAGTTGCTTACTAAAAAGAAATTATTTTCATAAATCAAAAACATAAAGTCAGGATCCTCTATTGGTATTTGTTATTATTTTTTTTCTAGCAAAAACCCTTTAATCGTTTGAGAACAAAAATTTTAGTTGATTATGAACACAAATAATACTAGAGCAAATCGGTAACGACATAATTCTCAAAAAAACTAAATAAGGAATTTATTGCAATTGAATGAAATATGAAGGTTCATTTAACTTTCATCTTTTGTTTAATATACAGTAATTTTATAAAAACCGTTCATCTATTGAACATTACATCAGAAGGTACTAATGCTTTATTAAACACATCAATAATACCAACGTCACATCGAGCCTTCAATACTCATACTTATAGTACTGGTATGAATGAGAATGAAGCTATCAACATACAATTTTTGGACAATGGTTGTGGTGATAAATACAATTGCTTTAATCAAAATTGTGATCGAGTTGAGCGTGTCAATAACAATGAAAATAAACATCAATTAGATTCCACAGAAAATATTGATTCTGACGCGTTACACGCTCCAATTGTAAAACCGAATGAAACGTTCATTGATTACATGATTCCTGGTACTGGTGAAAAATCTGACAACGTTCCCAAGAAAATTCATTTATGGCCAGAAAATATAACCACTGGGTATTATGAGGTACCTATTATCTACGATACTGTTTCCGAATTAACACAACAACGTTTACTTTACGTCTTTGGATATTTATCACGAGGTATTAAAATTTTATTTCGAGATCCCTTACCAACTGATGAAGTTATTGTCAAAGTCACTGAAAATTATACTGAAAATTGCTGGGCGAATTTGGGTAGAGGTGAAGGATCTCCAATACTTTATATAAATATACCTCCAGTACCATGTTATTCTATCCATATAGTTCTTCATCAAGTGATGCATATTTTAGGATGTGTACATGCTCATGAACGCAACTCTGGTAACTACACATATTTTCGACAATCCCATCATGTCGACGTAACAACTCGCACAAATGTTTATGATGAACTTTCAGTTATGATTTATCCAACTAAGGTGAGTCGTATAACCACTAATAATGGTTATCAGAATATACAAAATATAGCGAGAGGTCGGCTATCGTTCATATCACGATGCGATTGGAATTTCATTTTACAATTATATCCAAGTGGACAATTAGTGCCTGATTGTATACCAAATCACATACCTAATGTATTAATCCCGACTCCAGCCTTATTAGAACATTTAGATCTTGAGGCCGCGACACACTTGTGTCATTACCAAAATGAATTTTTTTTTGATGTGGGATATTGTGAAACAGACAGATGGAATTTTTATCCATTAATAGCAGCTGAATTCGCCCCTATCCTTAAAAATGAAACTAATAATCTCAAATCTGTTTGTGTTGTCGAAAATGTATGTAATGGTTTCAATTATCCCAATAATGTCAACGAAGCAGAAGATAGGAAAATATCCTTACGACCGTTAGAAACCCAACTTGCGCTTGTGTATTTAGAAAGAGGGTTCTGTCAAAAATTTTTACACCGGTTCATAATAGTTTTACACAAGCTACCATTTTATAAAGCATGTGTACATCATTGTCAGGAAACTGTAAGAATTAACACACTAATTAATTGTTTTCGAAGGCATTACAGACTTCATCAGCAGACAAGCTTCTTGACTCATCAAAGCACTTTAAAAGTCAGAACGCTTTAATGTATGTAGAAAATGTCAATTTTCCATTCTCATTTGTGTTTTGATGTTTTTCACCGCCTTTTTGACAAGAACCAAATTTTTAGGGGGATTTAAAAAATAAACAAAAAGCAATTTTTTTCACAAAAATTGTGCATAATCAAAGATTACACTACTTGTCAAAAGAACATTCAAACATTCTCTTATCATGGAATATGGAATATATGACTTACCTGAGACATTTATTAAATAAACTTATTACTGTAACAAATGAAATTAAGCAAAATACTATGATGATTGGCTATCAAATCAAATAACAAAATTGGTCGGTTATTACGAAGGAATTTTTTTTTCAATAATAATGATAAGAATTACTCTATTCATGAGTTAATCAAAATAAACTAAAAATTTGAAACTTTTTGTGTTGCGATATTAGTTTTTTATAAATACAAACATACTTTTTTCAATTAAATAAAATAATTAATAAAGACCAATTTTAACTCGTAATACTTCAAATTAGCCTAATAAAAATAAAATAGCTCGTTTAGTTAAAGCGTTTTTTTTTTTAAATAATGCATTAAAAAAAAACATTCAAGAAAATTTGAATAATTTTTGTAGCCATTGAACATTTATTATTGCTTAACATTCGTCCAGCTGATTGATCATTTTCATTAAAAAACATATCAGTTATTTTAATAATCGAATTAGATATTAGTTTAACAATTGAAACCAAATTTTATTTTCTAAAATGAAGCGAAATTATTTACAGGTGAAAAGGTTATAAAAAAAACTCAATGGGGAAGCGTAAAAGAAATGGATTCACTTTTAGCCTCATGGTTATGCTCATTGCTCAAATAATAAAATGTTTCAATAGGTCGTATACTAATGCATCATGTTAATGGAATCGTCTGCACTAGTTTTCAAACAAAATTATGACTGAAGGAAAAGAATTCTGATAAACTCGACGTTAAAAATATTCATCAAGTAAACAATTACAAACATTTTTATCTGTACAAAAAGTTACAAGTTTTGTAAAAATTTGTGATAGCGACCAATTTCATTAGGACATAAATTGCTGCGAATTTGCAAAGGAAAACCTGTCCATGCTATTCCATTGACTGATGCTACCTATGAGAGTTCCACCATTGCTTACATAATCAAAAATATTTTAATTTTTTTATTTCAATTGAGAAACGAACATTAAAAAAACTGTGTTTTGCTAATCACTAAAATATCGAAATGAATTTCTTAATCGTTTCATTCAATTAAATTTTTAGAATAAATCAGCTATAATCGGTTTTTGTCAATTATAACAATCCTACTATAATACAAACGGGTAAAGTTCAAATAAAAAGTTAACATAAAATGTAGGAAATTTATGAGTGCTACCGTGTCTAATTGCAATTATGAAATCGCTCTTTTAGATTTCCATTACTAATAACTCATTAAAGAAAAATAACCGGCTTTTATAGGCTACTGATGTACTCTAAGGCTCACTGTTTGATTTCAAAATTATTTACTTTAATTTTTTTTATAACATTGGTAGCACTATTGAGCTCAAGATTCGGAGAACTTAAGTGACAAGACACTCATGCAATACTGTAAAAAAAAACATATCTTTAGTGTAACAAAGCAAATTTTTTTTCTTATTGAAGCAAAAGCACAAAAGGTAGAAAATAAGGTTAAATTCATTTCACATGATATACATAAACAACAATACTACATTGAATGAGGTACATGAAATTAAAGCCTATCTTTGTTTGATTTTTTCACATCAGCAACAAGTTGGAAAATTAAAACGAACTACACAAGTTGATCAAAGTTGAAAGGTGGAAGTTATTTTATTTTCTTATTGTATAATAATGCTTTACACAGTTTCAAAAAATTAAGTTGTCCATTCGTCAATTCTTCATTTGTGAAACTTTTTACGATAATTATGCGCCTTATTATTGAGAGTTATTTTACATGGTAGATAAAAAATGTAATTTAGGAAATCAGTGAGAGTCAATCAAAAACCTGCACAATAGGGTAGTTTCAATAATTGGATGCTATAAAAAGGACTATTGTAGTGGCAACCTTAACGGCAGGAACACCAGTACAAAAATATCAATATGTGAAGAGCTTATTTAGATGTTTGTGAAAAAAAAAAATGTATATTATAGCTTCTTAATCTTAGGACTTTTAGTAAGTTACTGGTATAAGTAAAAATTAACAAAATTGAGTTCCATTTAGCACTAGTTGTATAAGACAAAAAAGAAAAATTTGTTGACGTTTCGTATTGTTAATAAAAATTAAAGATATTAAAAAAGCATCCTTTGTGTTTAAAAAAACTTACTTTATAATAAGGAGAAATCATTACACAACAAATTGTAAAGAAAAAACAAATATTTTTTTTCAATAATGAACTTCAGTATATTTAAATTAAAAAAAAAACGGTTCATCAAAATACCGTTTCTACGCAATAAAATTTAGGTAACACAAGGACTTCAATGTAAAAATGTATTTGTTGAATTCATCATAGCGTTTTGATTTTTCTCAACTTTAGTGAATTCTGGGTGATCTAAAGTATGTGTTTATTAAAAAAATCAAAATGAGAAAATTTTTCATGTGAACAATAAATGATTTCCAGTATCCCATTAAATATTTAAGGCATCGGTTTATTGTTTACTTGCATTAATATTTGTTAGTTTCAAAAAATATGAAACAACGACCAATTTTTCAAGAATTTAGATAGCACTTTAGACGATTTTTGTCAAGTACCACATGAGTTGAGTCTGGTGTTAGCAGTTAAACAGGGTGAAGTTCAGTGAAAAAAATTCGCCATTCGATTTTGCTTTATAATAAAAAATGCGTCATTTCATTCAACCAAAAGTAAAGATGTCCATTTTTTTTTAATAATAAAAAAACAATTTTTTTTAATAGTATTTGATTGAGCAGCTATAGATATATGCCCGTCGGTTCTGAGGTTGTCACAACAAGTAACAATTCAACCCATCAAAATGAGGCATTGTTTTCAAACAACGGACAACTTTCGTTCAATTCACGAGAAGATTCAAAAAAAAAGCGGGAATTAGATGAAGCGAGAAAATCTGGACTTATTCCAGCTGAAAAGGACGAAGAGGGCAGAGACATTAATCCTCATATTCCCCAGTATATCGCGAAGGCTCCTTGGTATTTAAGTCGTGGGCCTGCTCCTTCGTTAAAGCATCAAAGATTTCAAGCAGAACAGCAACGAAATCCCCAAAGATGGTATACCCGTGGTGTCATTCAAACAGACACTCCTTTGAAATTTCGTCAAGGTGCTTGCTCGAATTGCGGAGCGATGACACATGATAAGAAAGAATGTACTGAACGGCCTCGTTTGAAAGGAGCCAAGTGGTCGGGTAAAATTGAAAGAATTAGTCAGCATTATTCATCATATGATTTGTAATGTGTCGACTCATTGTATACTAATAACATTTTTTTCTTTACAGGAGTCAACATTTGTCCAGATGAACTGATTGTAAAAGATAGTTCTGAGTTACAACTTGACTTTGATGGGAAGCGTGATCCATATGGAGGGTATGACCCGGTCACATATCATTTAGTTATTCGTGATTTTGAGCTCCTTGATCAAGAGCGTAAAAGACGCAAAGTTTTAGAACTTCAGGAAAAGGCCATGACACCGAAGGCATTATCTGTCACAAATCCAGTTCCCGGTCATAATGACACTAGGTATGCGGCACTTGTTTTTATAAATTTTTTCTTACCAATCTTAACGTTGAGTTTTGAAATTGAGAATTGTTCTTTGTAATTTTATAACGATATGTTAAGAGAAACTTTTGGTCGCCACGTCATTTATTAATGCCGACTTTACTTACTATCTAAATGAATCTTATATGCTGTAAGAAAAAGAAGTCCTAGTGATTTCTATTTTTTGACTTGATTCCTCATATTCTGAAATTTCTTTTTTCTAAAAACTAGTTCAATACATGAATACGTATTCTTTCAGCCATGATGCAGAAGAGACAGAACGTCTTGAAGGCAACCCAGACGATGATGATGATGTGAAGGTAAAAGAATTTGATCAGACAAATGCCCCGGTCGGAATGAAGGACAATCACACTAGGACAACCACTATGAATTTGCGTATTCGAGAAGATACTGCAAAATACCTTTTTAATTTGGATGTCAATTCGGCATTTTACGATCCGAAGACTCGAAGTATGCGGGACAATCCGATGCGTCACCTGAAGGAATCGGAACAAGGAATTTATAGAGGCGATAATGCTATGCGTTACACTGAAGACAACAAATGTGTCACTAAAATGGAGGTCAGCTTAATAGTCTTTTATTTTTTGGTTTTAACTCAATTTCAAAATCAATTTAAAATCGTTTTCTTCTTTAAAAATCATGCCAGTTACCTTTGAGAATTTTAAATACATGTTCACTATGTATACACTCATTCTTTGTTACAGCTTTTTTGGTCATTTCTCTGCCATTTTAATCGACAATTCGTATTGTATTGCAATAAATTGTCTAATAAACTATTCTTGGAAGCGTGAAACATTAGACAAAACCAAATTATTTATTGTAGATTTTTTCTTGGGAAGCTTACAAACATAATGTTAATGTTCATGCTCAAGCCCAGCCTACTCAACTGGAGTTAATGCATAAAGAATTTCACAGGAAACAACAGGTTACAGGGTTTTATAATTTTCCCAATTTTTTTTGATTACTTTTCTTTTACATTCAGCATTTAGCTGATTTGAAGAAAAAGAATTTACTTACAATATATGGAGGCGCTGAACATCTAGATGTTCCACAAAGCCTTTTGTTATCACAATCTGAAGTTTATCATGAATTCAATCCAACAGATGGCCGGTACGAAAGAAAAATTTCAATCTTTGTTTACCAAGCCTTTTTTTATTAGAGTTAAAACAAAAAAAAGCCAAATAATGATAAAATCGAAATATACGGAAGACGCATTTTTTGGTGAACATACAGCAGTTTGGGGATCCTGGTATAATCAACAAGATGATTCTTGGGGTTATGCTTGCTGTTATGGCAAGGACATCAATTCTCCAGAGTGCTCTGGTGTAGTCTTTTAAATTGGTTGAGGAAGCGAGTATATCTATTTTTTATAATTGATTCTTTCGGTATTTGAGAAAGAAATAGAGTTAATAATAATTATGCCAATAAAAAAAAATTACTCTTAATTGAAAAGAATAATCTTATTGTTTTCTAATGTCCATCCGATGATATGAATGGTTTTTAAGCCTTATCAAGCTACTGGTTCAAATAGATCACTTTGAAGGTGTACGAATACTTTTAGCAAACTTTACTTTGCATCTAAAAAAATTTTGGTTAATAAATACTAGAATTTTTTTAATACGGCATTTTAAAGTGTTCTGATTCTGTCTCGCATGTAATTTGATCTTCATTAAACCCCTTCATGTTGTTTTCCACTGAATTTTGTGGTCTTATTAGATTTAACTAATTAAAACTTTTTTTTAAAATATTTTTTGTTGTAAACATTTGGAAAAAAAAATGTTACTACAATGGTATCGTGCAGAAGCTTATTTCTTTATGAAACATTATGGTACAACATGAATCGTTTTTTTTTTATTTAAAAAATTATACTTCATTAAATTTTTTTTTGGCTTCATTGTTCTTTAAGCAACTAAAAACGTCGAAAGTACTACATTGAAGAGGTAGAACCTAATGAAACGTCGTTCAATAGAATGCCAATTGTTACACTCACCCGGCTAGGTCGTTATAATTGTCACTATGTCAATTATTGAATCATTACAAGCATGGGTTAAATTGTTACTTTTACAATTACACTAAAAAAACTGCACTTTTTAGATGGGGAGAGTGAGGTTTTGTTTGGGTTTCGGTTTATGTAAAAAAAAACAATGGGTTTAAAGCTCCAGTGAAGTTTTGATAAAATAAAATTACGAATTGATAATTCAAGGCAACATATTAAAAAAAAGATTAAAAAAATGTCGTTATCTAGAATGGTAAAATGGTACTTTGTTTGTTCTAATGTAAAGTTGCTAAATGGAAAGGGTAGTCATTATTCACCTTGTTTTTTTTTAATACATTTTAAACAAGAGCTAAATTAATAAGATAAATCTCTACAACCAATACTGAATCAAGAATTGGTACCAATTATAAACTATCTAACGATGTTGAAATGGATTCGGAGACATCGTTCTTCTTCACAGTGAAGTCCTCATTTATGCCATTATCTGAATAATCAGTGTTGTCTTCTTTTTCATTAGTCCCTATAAAAAAAAAATTGGGTTTCTTATAGTAAAGTAAGAAGACTAAGCTACATTACCTAAAAACTGCTGAAGTGTTGATGGAGCCCCATCAAGAGCTTCGTCTTCTGGATGCACATAGATTGATCTACTGGTTTCAGAGGCGCTCGACACTGTACCAAACATATTCATCATTCAAATACAATCAAATGCATAAAGACAAACCTGTTATAGAAAAACTGCATTCAGTGTCAACACCAATAAAGTCATCTGACATGGCAAGGCATTGATACATTTTCTTCCCTGGAGCACCCGCTTGGAATTGCATAGTTTCTGTCCTCGTTCCCGATATACTTTTAATACGCGAATACGAAACGAGGTGGTCTATACAATAAGGGAAACATCGATAATGGACTATAAGCTATCTTGTTATGTATTTTTTACAAGTGGATTTTTCATACACCAACAGCCACCATGTCTCCTCTCTGAAGATAGGGTACAGTGGCGCATGGACTATTAGAGAAGATAGTCTTTTTTCCTCTGGTTGTCGAGAAAGAGTGACTTCAATGGAAATAATATCACCCTCAACAATGATTGGTTCGTCTTTTACAAAAGCTTTGGCTGTAATTGTTAGTATAGGAATGGATATGAGGAACAATTTAACATCTTTCTACGGGTAAAAAGAAAAAATCATAATGTTGTTAAAGAACTAAAATAACGCTACGAGAAAAATATTGAACAAACTTTTGCATGTTAATACTATATTTTACTTCAAAAAATCAAAAAAGAAGAAACATTAACTTAAGGATGTGAGCACGCAAAAACTCATCAAGTTTAGCGAATAAAAGAGTTAAGCAGAGTGGAACTTGAGTGTCAGCTAGAAACGACAAGTTTTTTTATAGTATTGAAATGAGAGAATTGTCTGGTTCCTAATAATACACTCTTCTCACGCATAGTAACAAATAAACTAAGCTTCAGTAACAAATCACTAGCAATGTTGATTGCAATAAACTAACTAGAAATAACAAAAGATGCGGTGAATGTATTAAGAGAGAAAAAAGCAGTGTTTATTTAATAAATTTTTATAAATAGAAAACAACGTTAAATCAAAAACACAATGACAATAAGAGAAAGGAAATGAAAAGACAAGAGAGTTGATGAGTTATACAATAGATTTTCAAAAGAAAAAGTCTCTTTTAAGATAAATCATGGGTCTAATTTTTCTTACGAAAAACTGTAATAGGTTAAAGACTGAATGAGGAGCTGTTGAGATTTTTGTTCAAAAGTTTTTTAAAAAAAAAGATTAAATTTTTTATTCGAAATGCGAAGCGTTATATGCACTAAAAATGATAAGATGAAGAGAATTCATAGCTATTTTACCATCAACGTGTTATTAAAACTGCAAAACGTACGATTTGTTCTGGTAATAAATTCGTAAAAAAATTTTGTATAGAATCATCCGATTGCTTTTCACATAAACTTTTTAAGTCCTTTAATGACTTTCGAGAACGTAAACATTTACGAATAAGTGTTGCGTCAGAATGAGGAATTTGGATATAAGGCGAAGCCAGGCCTGTCAAGTCGACTCCTTGGGCAATCCGACGTCTATATTCTATAAGAGATTGAAGGGTAAGAAACCAATTTTTATAAAATGCAATTTCAATCATGCATAAAGTCAATAAGTCGCTTTTTCTAAAAACAAAAAAAAAAAAATTGAATAAACAAAAAACAAATTTCATTTATTTTTTACTCTAATAAAATATTTAAATCCATATGAAGGTTTTTTGTGAAATAGTGGTGAAGTTTTTGGTGATGTGCTAAAAGTAATGCGTAATTACTGCAATACGCAAATAATTGATTCATCATTTCATAGACCCTGTAGTTTTTAAAACAAATTTACCGAGAAATTAAAGGAGTTGTACAAAGAGTTTTCTTTTTTTGCATATCAAGACAACTGAGTATAGGTTTCATATCTTCATTATCAGAAGGCCTGAAATGACGTGATATTCGCAGAAAATATTGTTAAAACCAAAAAAAAATAGACCTTAAATGAGTCAATTCTTGGCTTTCCGTAGAGGCAGCTATAAGTTCTGGTAAAGCTTTAATACGAGTTCCTTCTTTGAGATGATAAAAACACATTTGTGCAGACTCTATCCTCAAGCCACTGGCTAAATAAATATATATGTCATGATAAGAGGATGGTTAAAAAAATGAAGAACATTAACAGGACTTACGCATAAATGATTTTTGACGGTGATAAAAGAATATGAAAATCCCTGGTACCAGAATGAGCAAAATAAAGCAAAAAAATAAAAGCACCACTAGCTGATAGTTGGGGGAAATTAAAAACTTGGGTAATCCAATACCGATTTTCATTGCTGATGGACCATCTGGATTACCATATTTTTTATAGTTTTCTTTTGCAACCTACAATGAGAAAAATCGTCTACTTATTTAAAGAATCCACCAAAATTTCACATTTATCAATGAATACAAAGAAAGGCTCAAAAAGTGAAAATGACATGTCTTTGATTTGTTGATAATATTTTTTGATCAGTTAAAAACACAAAAATTAAAAGGCTGAAACAGACTTTAATGAAGGATATGTGCCAAATTATTTAAAAAAATGGTCAATTTGAAAACAGTAAGCCATAAGGTTTTTTAAAATTGTAAAGTACCTGATCAGTAAGAGATTCATAAGCTTTTGTTATGAGTATAAAGCGAGCAGAAGATTTGGGATCATTGGGATTTCTATCGGGATGATGCAAACGAGATAATCTTAAGTACGCTTTACGTATAGCGGAAGCTGTGGCAATAGATGATATTTCTAGAATTTCAAAGGGATCAAAAACTTGAACGTGAACTGTGTGGGATAAATGGATGGCCATATATATAAAAATAGACCATAGGACGCTTAAAATAAAAAATTGGCCTATGAAACGAAAAGAAAAAATTAATTGGTAACTAAAAATTTTGGGTTTTAATTTCTTTTTTCGATATTCTTCACATAAAGTGCATTGGCATGTCTGACAATTTTTTTTGTTAAAACTATTTGATGCTGAAAAACATGATTGAAAAAAAAAATTTGAAATGAAAAAATACGACCACATGATGCATATAAATAGCAAAACGCAACCACCGAAGTAAAACGCTGCGGAATCGTCATAGCCCAACAGTCTTTCTGAATCACTTCTAGTAAATGTTTCGCGAAAACCAGACATGGTGAGTTTCTATGTTGAACACCAGAATTAAATACACTCTTATATCAGAAAAATAAAACTAAGAAGAACTTTAAAACCATATCTATTAATAGTTAAACATTAATTTTTGTCGATATGTACCACATCGCTTAATAGGTCCCGAATACTGATCGATTTAAAATACTAGTAACTGCTTTAGCAAATCATGACTAGTATATTTGTATAATGTACAACTATCAAATTTCCTTTATAAGAAAAATCCCTTTATTGTAACATCTTGTCATTCAGGCTTAAAAAGTCGAATTAACGCTCAATTTTAATTTGAAAACGTCTTTATTATGAATCTTGTTTTTTAATGTCTATAACCAAATGAAATAAGTGTTTTATTTAATATTATTATTATTATTATTATTATTATTATTATTATTATTATTATTATTATTATTATTATTATTATTATTATTATTATTATTATTATTATTATTATTATTATTATTATTATTATTATTATTATTATTTCAAATAAAAAAGTAGGATTTTTTTTTTAATTTCGTTTATTTCAAATTCACTCATTTTTAATAATAATGAATCCGCTTCATGGTTTTCTAAGTGATTTTAATTCAATACAAAAAAATGTTCTCACTCAGCACATGAAATCTATTCATGTCAATAAAATAGCTGCGCGGACACGCATTATCTGCATTCAAATATTTTCTAAACTACAGTAGGGGGGAAAATAATCAGGCATTCCATCAATAACTAATATTTTAGGAGAAATTTTATTGGTAAAAATGATCAACAAGGTTTTTTTTTGAAATTTTTTTTTTTTTTTTAAATCAATTAAGCATTTATTGATATGTTTTCCTTAATTTTAGAATTGAAATAAAAATAAAAAAAACTTCATAGATTGTCACTATTTTCAAGTTCACTACACTTTCAAAAATTGAGCAAAACCTTGATATGGACTTAAGAGACAAAAATAATAAATTGCTTCTGCACGTTTAGTAGTCGTTAATAGCATTTGTACCAGTTAATCGTGCACGTACACGTATCGAAAGACCTAATGATTGACACTTAACCAAACATTCAAACCTAGTTCGTTTACCAAATTATTATAACAATAAAGCAGTCCTACCTTTTTTTTTTAAATAATACTTACATTATGGGTAATAAGCAATCCTTAAAAACTCGTCCATATTCACAAAAACAATTCATTACTCAAGCGCATATGGATTGGATGCATCAAATGCAGGTAAACTGACTTTGTTACAATTCATGAATTAAAAACCCAATGAATTTAGAACTTGTTTCTTGAGAAGCCTACTATGACTAAAACTGTGATACTTCCTCCTGGAGTTCATTTAGACGATGAAAGAATTAATGATGGAGTTGTAGTAGCTGAAAGAAAGTACTCTTTGCCTTTAGGAAAATACCCTGAGTGGCCTGAATCAATACCTTTTGAATGTGATGTTGACAAACTTCTTCTACCACCTTGTCAAGGACAAGAACACATGGAAACACATTATGCAGTAAGCCCTACGTTTTTTTCTTCTTCTCTAATAAAAAAATTCGGTTCAACATAACGGTTTCTCTTTGCTTTTCTCTTCTTTTCTAACTTGTGCTCTTTCAATCTCTTTTTAGTTGTATCAACTGCATTTTTTTCTTTAAAAAATTTTATTTTATTGAAATTATTAGACTCTTTTATATTTCCCACGTATATTTCGTCAACGCAGTTTTTATTTATTAAAATTATTAAACTTTTACTTTTTAGTTTCGTCAATTCATATTTAAAAAAATAGTTAAAAAATAGATTAAAATTATTAAAAGTTGTAATAATGAAAAGTATGTGAAAATTGTTTATTTGTATGAGCGATAGGTGTATCCGAACGAATATTTCCCTGAAGTTAGCTGCGCTTATTGTAATGCTAACGTTAATTTATGCAGAAGAACATCTGAAAAGTAAGAGCTTAAAAAAAACAAAATGAAACCTGGTATTTTTTTTTAAAGAAAAAAATCGCCTTCACCAACTGGTGAAGATGAATCTATTAACGATGAGAAAGAGAGTACATATTTTCTCCATAGTAGTGATTCCGTACATTCAAAAACGTTAAGCAAATCAAATCAGTATGAATCCAATCCTTTAGAACTCGATAAGCGAATTGAAATAGCTTCAACCTCATAGTTTTCTTAGAAACCTTGTACTTTATTTGTCACAAGAAACAATTCATTGAAGACTACACACCTTATATAAACTATTATGGATATACTATGTTAGAAGAATACGTCTGAAAACTGTCATACATAAAGCAAATTTTTCATTAAGAAAATTCATGAAAATAGTTGATAGTATGAATCTATAATTTTGTGCTTTTCTGTTTGTCTTAAAATGATACCAACAATAAAGCTAACGAATAGTATTGCTGTGTAATCTTTATTGATTTTTTGTCACCATTCGATTTCAAATAGTTTTACCATTCATCATGTATTTGAAAAAAACACCAACATATTAATTTTTCCTTCAATAGAAGAAAAAAAAAAGAAAAGTTGAAACAAACAAAACCGATAATAATGTTTTTTTTTTTTGATTGGAGTAGATATGAAAAATTTATTATATTTTAAAAAACATGTTAACATTTGTGACGTATATTTTAACTTGATAAGAAAAAGGTAAACACTTATAAAAAAGTAGAAAACGAGTCATTCTATCGAGTCGTTTTATATAAAAAAAAGCAGCATCAGACGTCGGAGACAATCAAAATAACAAAACGGAGGATAACGTTGTACTCAAAAGGAGGTTTCTTTAGAAAAAAGTTAAAATCTTTTCAGATGTCAAATCGTTTATTCTTGAAACTCTTATTTAGAACAAATTAATTTTTTATCCTAAGCACCCACTCAATTTTGTATGCACATAGAAATAAAATAAAGTTAAATCAAGTATGTAGATAGATAGTATACTTGTGTATTTAAATTTAAATTAGTACATTAATATTGGCATGCGGTAGCTGTCGGGAGTTGATGTGAACACAAAGTCACAATGAAATGTTTTACTTGTAGTTTAGTTATTATTTTATGCAAATAAGAATTTTTGTTTTTTCAAACTCTTGGAAAATGAATAAATATTGTGAAAAACGTTATGAAAAAAAATCGACCGTTTCATACACAGCTTCTGTTTTAAATTTTGTTTCTTTTGTTGAATGTCAATTTTTTCCTTGTAATGTTGTCATAGTACAAATCTGTGCTTTATTTCAATCGCAGTTAAAGAGTTACTACAGTATGCCGACATTCTTCATCAAGACGTTGTTACTTTTTCTAGAAAGCTTGGCATATTGTGGAACACTGGTACACCATGAAAACATTTTGTTAATGAGAGAAAATGTTTTATTTTTTTCAGGTCAATGTATATGTTATGCTACCTTGCGCTATTTTCACAATACTGTTTCATTTTCGAAGCCATAGACGGATGGATGTCGCTTTTGTAGGATTTTTAGGGATGATATGTTTAACTTTAACTCATTTTAGTGTTCATCAGTACCCGCAATTGCTTAGCAACAAGTGGTTATTTTTTGACTTGGATTCCTCTGTAGTTTTCTCACTTAATTTTATGGGAACGGTTCTTGTAGTCCTTTCAAATAGCTTGAATAGAAAAATTCATGTTACAACTTTATCTAATAATAACCAGAATGGTTTGTTGTGCACCGAATGGGGAGAAACGGATGCACTGTTAAATTCAGATTTCTATGATTTGGGTGATAATTCTTTGCAAAAAAAATTTTTTTGGGGTAACGAATGACTTCAAAGCTAGTTTCGACACTCGAGATGATTTGAAATGATATTGATTAAGTAGAACGGTTGCTGACATAATTTTTTTATTGAATCAATAACAAAGTCGTGAAGCAGTAAAAAATGAATGTGGCATGCGGAGAAAATTTGAAGGATATTATTAAATGACATGAATTACTTATGGTAGCATTTCGCTTAAGCTTGATCCTTATACCCTGGAATGCTCCGCATGATTAGACAGAAATCTAAGGTTGTAAATAATTTTCTAATGTATTTCAAATAATGCTGAAATAAGACTGCTTAACTAATGAAATTTCTAACATTTTGAGTATTAAGAAAAAACGTACTTGTCGTTTTTCCACACCGTTTCATATTGAAGATATCTCCGAATAGGATCTACACGTAATCGTCTATTGTCTTGCCTACTACTAATAAGGACACCCCTAGTAGCGTAGGCTAAATTTTTCCTCCTCTCTGACAGCTTGTTACTTAATATGGGGTGAATGGTTATGGTTGAATATGGAATTTGACTCAAATC
This sequence comes from Hylaeus volcanicus, assembly GCF_026283585.1. Classification (NCBI taxonomy): domain Eukaryota; kingdom Metazoa; phylum Arthropoda; class Insecta; order Hymenoptera; family Colletidae; genus Hylaeus; species Hylaeus volcanicus. Next base: position 1,369,527 of record NW_026533163.1, on the reverse strand, counting down.
AAGAATATCTTTTGAAAACGGTTTCGAGTTTTTGTCTGACATAGTAAATTAAATTGAATGTTAAGAAACAAATGATGCTAAAAGGTTACGTTGATTTGAAAAGTGTAGTAGTTTTTGCGAATCAATGGATGCAATTATTTTCTTCATAAAAACAAAAATTCAGCATTATTTTTTTTGAAAAACCGAAACGCCATTAATTTGGAAAAAAAAAAAAAAGAACTCACTGGGGTTTCAATCGGAACCCATTCTAAGGAACCGTCGGATGTATCAGAAGAGTAACGTTTCCGTGTTGTCGATTTTTCTAAGTACAGTACCGCGTATTGTTTGACATTGAAAAATAATGAAACCTGTACCCTACTTTGTATATTCCAATTTTCACATGACGTCTTTTTACTGTGATTTGTTTCAGTACTATCCGAATCATTCAAGCGACTGCACAAGCTAGTGTTTTGTGAATTGAAAAACGACTCTGTTTTTGAAATCGTTTGACTTAACTTTTGATTTAATAATTCTATTTCTTTCATTGATTTTAAAAAGTGAAACTAAGGCAGCTGACTGAGAGTGTTGTAAAATACCTCAATGCTACATTCATTGGTAATTTGTCATGAATAAGCTACTCTACTGGATTCACCACTGTACCTTTTCTATTTTCTATCAAGCACAAAAAGAAATCCATACAAGACAATTTTAAGAGTATTGCGAAGCAGGAATCGTTAAAATGTTTGAGATTGATTTTCGACATTTTTGGCGGCTGCCCTAATAGACTAAGTTCCAAAATTTTATTTTGAGTCAACAAAAAGTGTAATTTTGTCTCCAGGAAAAATAGTAATTTTTCAAAATCAAAAAGTTTTACTTTGTAATGTTTAATAAATGCGTGGATGAGTTTGTCAATTGATTCAATTTTTTAATTAAAACAAAAATCATAGAAACGAATGTAACATTGGTTTTGGCTCAAATGAACAATATATTAATTGTTTCTATTGCGGAAAAATAATTCAACGGAATAAGTATTTTAAATAAAAACGTTGCAGGAACATGATAGAATAAAACGGCGTTATTTGATAAATTCAGGTTTTTTTTTTTTTTGAGTGAACTATTCAATTTGAGTGGTTGTGGTGGTATTTGAAAGAAAACTATCAAGTATGGTAGAGGATAACGCTGGCCCTACACTAAAGCGCAACATTTCATTAGGATCCAGAGTTCATGGTGTGCATGTACCGTATCGACGGATTAAAGGGGTGAAATGGGTTTGTCGAAGGAAATAAAACTTTTCCAGGAAACGCACGAAGGGTTGCTGCAATTGATGGCTCATTGGCGAGTATAGAAAGAAGTTGTTGAGGGTCACCCTTAGTGACAAGAAGAATGTCTAGGGTATCGTTCCAGGTGATTCCATAACTAGGACAGAAAAAGTATGAAAATTGACCCTGTTTTTCATTGACCTTACCAAGAAGACACATAATGAAGAAAAGAATATAAAGCATAAGAGACTGAAATCCACATGTTTTCACTAAAACTCTCCAAAACATCATTGTCACAGGTTGGAGGAATTTCAGGAGGTTCAGAATGTTGAGAAAACGTTGAATCATCGTTAGATATCAATTTCGGAAAATTAGAAACGGTTTCAGTTGACAAAGAACAATTAGACAGTTGTAAAGCTTGTAATGATTGGGAATGGTTCTCCGGTTCATTTAAATGACCTAAAGGTATGCTAATGAAACAGGAATCCCCCTTCAAAAAAAAACTAATGATTACAAGATGAATCCAATATGTCATGAGTTTTGGAACAATCTTGTTTCAATTGTTCTGAATGAAGTTCCTGTGACGTCACATTGGAAGACACAGAATAAGATTCCGATGGAGACGGAATCATTTGTAAAGGCGAATTTAACGCGTCGTCCTGTGATTTCGCAAGAGGCTTATGAGTCGAAGATAACCAAGAGATCTTTTTGTCCTGGCTGCAGATACAAAGTGGTCGACACTCTTCTGAAATTATAGTAACAAATTTCTTACGATGTAAGAATTGATTTTTTCAATTTAGAAAGACTGAAAATAGCATTGAATATGAAGATCTGAATGTATAGTATCCTACTTTTTGTATAGGTATCGACGAAACCTGTTACGCATGGACTCTGCACTATGTTGCGTTACCTACGTCAAGTATTAAAGCATTCTAAAAAAAAATTTTTAAATGCTTGCTACATTACACATTTTTTTTCAGCTTCCTTCCATAAGTTAAGAGAAAAGCCCAAGTGACCTTTATTTACTAGTGAAGAATAACAAATGTTACTAAAAATAAATAAAGATAATTTACATACAATAATTGCCTTCAAGTAAAAATTGAACAATAGACAGATCATCTTCTTTTGAATAAGCAAGTCTTGATTTTCCCATTTTTATGAAGCAGTCAGGAAAAAATTGGCATGATAAGTTGAAAAATATACATTGAAAATATCCTAATAGCTATAAAAAATGATTCTATATTAAGTTACAAGGTCATGAAAGACGATATACAAAATAGTGTGAAACAAAGGAATGTTTGTTAAAGTCGCGTCAAAATTAAAGGACAACTTGTTTTTATTACAAACAATTTCCACACCACTTGAAGACTAAACCACAAAATTTTAATTGAATTCACACGTGACTGTTAAAAGATGGAATACTTTTTGAACTAATCGTTCTAATTCAATTAAAAAAAAAAATTTTTTTTTTTAATTGGAGAGTTGAATTTTTTTGACAAGAATTCTAAAAACGTGTTCAGGACAACAGCGATAAAACGTTTGTATAACAGACTATTTGATCTGCAACTGACAGTCTTGTTAACTCTTCAATGACAAAGTCATCAGAAAACATGGAGTATACGGCTAATCATTTCATTCCTTCAAAAATGTGCACGCTTGAAACTTGTCAAGAGAAAGAAGAAGTTAATAAAGCAGATTTTCAATTCAACAATTCAACAAATGATCTTTCCGAATTATCAACGCTTTCAGAAGACAAAAATACCTCCGTTAACCCAATTGAAAGAGTTCATGTTATACCAGTACCTCAAATAAAGCATGTGACTCGTACTGTTTTCATTCCGAAGATTGTGTCTAAAAATACCGAAAAGTCGACTTTCCAGATTCCCACATGTGAAATTTTTTCAAATACAAAAATGTTTTTTCAGAAAGAGTCCTCTATTCGAAAGGAACGTCCTCTGGCTCGAGCTTTAAGTCCACCACTTTTCGTGACTTCAAAAGACGTCTTTTTTAAAGAAAGGAACAAGGAAAAAGGTTTTGATCAAAAGTGTATTAACAGACTTGCTCCATTGAAAGTTTTTTATAAAGTGAAACATGCTCCCAAGTTGAAGAATGTAGACGGGTGTATCGGTTTCTCGAAAAAAACACATTCCTCGCCTAGTTTAATGTCACCATGCCCTACCACGTTTTCTCCTAATCCGTCCAAAGTCACCAGTTTTTCTTTGTCTCAACAATTATCAACAGTAAGAGAAAAGAGTGTCCATACGTAAAAAACACAATCCGTAAAGACATGAAAGTTTGTTACTTAAAAAGCCAAACATTTTTTGACGTGGATTGAAACATTTCTTACTTTCCAACAGCTTTCTTTTCACAACTTTTAGGCAAATCGGGTCAACCATATGAACGTTGCTATATCAAGCCATCCGGTGTATGTGCCGTTTCAACCAAAAGACCCCGTTAGCGTGATTGATTTAACAAGTTGTTCAACTAAAATTGTACACAAACCTTGTGAAAAATTCACAGGACCGACGTTTCGCATTAGTTAGTAAGAAAAATCTTTTACGATTTTTAAATAAGGTGCTATGTTCTTGTGTACAGTCCACAGGTAGATTTGGTCTGCTCAACGGACCACGACTGTACAAGTAAAAACACTACTCGTGAACATCCCGTTGATAAGACTCTTTTTAAGAGAGGTCAGACCAGCATCCAATATGATCCCGTTCCTGAAATAAGGGTGAATCATGTAACGATGACTGACTCATTGAATACAAATGATGTTTTTTTAGATCAACAGTTCTATACAGCAAAATACAGTTGAAGAGTCCCATTCTCCTTCGAATCGCATTCAAGGTACTATTGGCTTATGAAATAGACTTGAGGCAGTTGATACTATAAGACAAATTGAGTTGATGGAAAAGGCAAGGTGAACACTGTTTTTTCCTGTAGAAAATGTGCAGGACCCTTCACCACGGCTTTTCAATACAAAAAGTATATTTGAACATAAAGGCGTTCCACCACCGGTTTTAAACTCAGTGGATTCAATAAACAAAACTAGGTCAGATGAAAAATACGTATTTGAAAACGTGTCTGCACCGCGTCCGCAGTCGTCCTTTGTAAACAACGTGATTTTTAAAGAACAGGTACGAGTTTTTAATATTAAAGTCATTTTGAACCATTTATGAAAATTCAGCCTTTTCAAAAAAGTGTTGAGAAAATTCAGCCTTTTCAAAAAAGCGCTGAGAAGATTCAGCCTTTTTACAAGAATACCGAGAATTTGCGTGTAGGGTTTCATCACACAGTAGGATTCTCGAGTCATACCCCTACTTATTTATGGAAGGTGGCGAGTCAATTATTAGAAAAAAAGAAAATACAATCTTTTTCGTAAAGTTTTTTTTTCAAAATCATTTTTTTAAAAACTTTTTTGATTGTTTATTGACTGTTTGCGGATGTATTCGTTTTATTTTAACTAACAAAACATATTGGGGTGGGTTTCGTATGAATCATGTTACATGTTTTCTTACTCGTGACAGTGAAGATAGTCTTGGGCTTGAGCGAACCTAGTATTTTAAGATCTATTTTGTTGCGTGATCGTAAAAAGTACTCATATCCGGGTCTCTGGAGAATGGAAATGGAGTAGGTTTCTTAATAGAGACAGAGTCTGGCGAATGAACAGACAATATCTAAAATTTAAAAAAGATAAGTAAGACTTTTGAAAACGTAAATTGGCAAACCATTCTTTCCTCGACCCATTGTAACTTTGCATCACTAACTTGAATGATAGTACTAGGCTCAAGTGAATGTTGGAATTGGGATGTTATAAAAAGGTTAGTGAAGCTATTTTTTTTTGATTGGTTAGTAAGCGTTGCATCAATAATGCAGAATATTAAAGATCCACTGGCATCAGCCACACGATAGCACTGTGCGTTTGGTGTGAAACGGGCATATAACTGAGGAGTAAGAAAAAGCTGTTCAAGGACTATACATTTAGGAAGCAGTCGATAGTTTATTTGATTAGGATGAATATCACCTAAATTGTTAACAGTAAAAGACACAGGTGGCGAGGCCGAACTGAAAAGCTGAATGTCATTCGGGCTTAACAAAGATAGAGAGTTGTTTAAATAAGACAGAGTAGGATGGTTGTTATGATTGAGACATGATTTAAAACGGTTTCTCAGCATATTGCCAAAGGTATGGAACAGATAAATTTTTTCGTGAACAATAGGACAAGATTTTTTTAATAAGGTTTCGCCTGTTTTCGTTGGATTCTTTGATTTACTGGAATCATTCAAGGATGAATGTTTTAAGGGATTGTCCGAATGTCGATGACATTCCAATGGCTTGGTGGCGGAATGAATTGAAAGCGATGTCGCATTATGGAACGGAGATTGACTGAAACCATCTTTTGTAAAAGAAAGAAAATTGTTTCAAAAGATTCCAACATTGCTATCAACAGCCAAACGTTCACCTGTTAACTGGTCGTGGCAGAAGTCAGAAGAAGGTAATGAGAAAGGGCTACTGCCCAGTATTTTGCCCACGCCTTTTTGGGGCACTCGGGACGAGAAATCCTTTTCGGAAAAGCAATGAGACACCGAAGAGGTATTTTGGGACACTCGGGACAAGAAACCTTTTTCGGAAAAACAGTGAGGCGTCGAAGAGGCCTTTTGGGACTGAACGGCATTGTGTATCTTATGATCATTTGATACAGCGTTATCTACATAATGGTACATGTTGTATGAATACAAAAATAAAAACAGTGACAGAAAACAGTGACTTTAACGTGAACATGTTGCCAAAACGCTTAAGTTAAAAATATATCAAATAGTGTTACCGAGGATCTGACGCGAATGGATGGAAGCTTTTATAGAAGAATTGAAACAAGGAAGGGTTGGGGATAGGTTGTTACGAGTTGAGTAGGGTAGTGTGAAGCCTTGAAGAGTGCAAGACTCAGATGGGCCATTAAGGCACTCATAAGTGGTATGAGAATTCGTATGATTAAACTGTAATTCAGTTGGACGCGGACTTGACTGGTAAGGATCTATTAAAGGTGCATCATTCACAAGTTGAGGTTGAGATGAAGAGGTGTGATGATCCCATTCACGTACAGTTTCAAAGGTACTGCCGCTAAATTTTTCTGAATGATTTGATAAGTAATTTTGAAATAATGAAATGAGAATTCGATCAATTGGTTTGGTCGGCCCCTGTTGATTTTTATAAAGTTCGTCTAGTAAATGTTGAACGAGAGCCGTATTTCGTTCTTTTTCTAATAATGCTTCAACAGTTTGTATTTGATTCCAATCCTCTTCAGATATCCCTAACAACTGATGACATTGTTCAGAATCACCTATGGTAGAATCTTCGAACACTTTCGAAACCTTGGCATTTAAAAAGGGTCTAAAGTCATTCGTTTTTGAAAAAGTCAAAGAAGACTGCTTGGAAGAAGTGGTAGGGGACTGTGAAAGAACGCGCGGAAGCTTTCTTTTTTTTAAACAATGGGAAGAGTGTTGAGTCACGTCTTTTTGAAAATTGTTGTTACAATGGTCTAGTTGACGTCTTTTGTCTGAATGAAAAAACCAGTATTGCATTTTTTTTTATAAAACAAAAAAATAGTACCTTTTGAAAAATCGATTGCGCTTTTCACATTTTCATGACGACGAGTGAATTGAAGATTTGGATGTAAAATGTCATTAGCTGGAACTATATTTTTCGTTATGGATTCGTTTGTATAGGAAAGTTCTTGATGAATCCTCTTTTTTTCTTTATCCAAATGATTCCAATTAGCATTCTCTTGAAAAAGTAAGGTGTGAGTGGGAACAGTCGACGGGCACTGTTGAACTTGACGATGAGTCTGTTCAGTTTCAGATAGGCATGGCCTTACGTTGTTATACTCGTGTGACGCTGTTTTTAAAGGGTGCGCATACATTGTAGAAGAAAAAAAGTTTTGATTCTCTTGATAAGGCCAATGAGTCGATTTGTTATTATTTTGATAAAGAGTGTGTGAGTTGTTAGTGTAAGGTGACACTGGTTGATTTGACTGTAAATGAAATTTTTGAAAATCCTTAGTGTACATTTGACGCATTTTTGTTTTAACGAAATTATAAATACAGCGTCATCATGAATGAAGATCGATGAATTGATACTAGGTTGGAACCCGAAAAGCTTTTGTTACGTTTTCTAAAATATTTGACAGTAAGGAATGGAAGGGTTTTTTAAAGTCGCACTAACGTATTGTTGGTAGAGAGACATTTCAAATTAAAAATTGAAACGCTAATATTGGAATCATGTGTAGTTTGTTTTTATACAATCGAAAAAAAAATCAACAAGCAAATTAAACAATTAGACTCTTTGTGTGACGCGAAAACAAAATGTTAACAAGACTGAAATACTGTGACACTGAGACTTCAGAAATGAGGTTGAGTAGTTTGAAATGTTGGTATGTTCATTGTATTGAAATCAGGATGCGTCTTAAAGTTGAAGCTTTTTACGAGCAAAAAATTTTCAAAAAAAGCGTTGTTTTGATTCCACCTTTTATTCAAACAATTCGGTATAAAATGTTTTGACGTGATGGTTGTAGTCATGATAAAAAATGTGGTTGATTTGCTTAAGGGTTGTTTTTAAAGAAAAATTGTGAATGTTTTAGAAAACTTCAGGAATATCTTATCGCACACTTATATAATACTGTTTCTTTGTCGTCGGAAATTTTTTTAACACTCGATAATTTTTCCCTAGATATAAACAATCCAATTACCATATTATCGCATGATGATGTGATTAGGTAAGAAACTCAATGAAAAAGATTTTTGTTTTTTTAATGCCTTGACGTTAGAATTGATGTCAACGCGAAATACGAATATACAAGAGTAAAGGAAACCAATGGTGTTCATGCGTCAACACTCTTCTCTTCGTCAAAAAATTGTTTTGTTGATGAGAATTCTGAAACTAATAATAAAAATGGGGGAAATCTTCTAACTGTATCAGGCACGACTGCATCACTTGTTCCGGGTCATACGATCAGCACCAATGCTACAATGGAACCTTTCACTCACAGTAAGAGTGACTTGGTCTTGAAAACGACATTACTAATATGTTTTTCTGCGAGTTGCCTAATAATATGCATGCGTTTTGAGATGATTACGTTCAATACTTCTGCTTGTTTTTGTTAAATAGGTATATCAACACCCTCAAAGGTGGTACCCATCAATACGACGTTCAAATATGGAGGAAAGGCTAAAATGAAGAAAAAATGTTTCGCTCACTTACCAATCGGTAGAACCTTAAAGAGTTCGACTTTCAAACCAGATACAGTCAAGGTTTTACGGAAACCGCGTCAGGGCTTCATGACTCGAAAAAAGAAAGTCAGCAGAAAAAAAAAGATTCATGTTTTTTCTACGACTAGACAAGAGAGTGAAAAAAAAAAAGCAGTTTTTGAAAAAGGACACTTGGCATGTTTGAGTTCATTCACTTGCTCATCAACCCATGACAATGATTTCGTTGAATCCACTTGTTTGAACTCACCTTGTACTAGTCATCTTGCGACAAAATTCAATAGATCGGAAATGTTTAAAGACAACGTACCTCATTCTGATCAAGTGACTGGTAATACACATTTCTGCGATAGGACTTGTCACATACAAATTTACGCTAATGAGCGCATGCATTGTGAAAATGCCAAAAAAAACCCTGGCAAAGTTTCTACACAATCTATCACTCAAAATGGTAAAAAGATTGATCAAAGCAACCGTTACCGTAACTCGGTCGGTACAAGATCTACAAATGGCAATGTACAAACGAATGTTATTGAAACGAGTAGTACCTGCCACGATTCCAGTAGTAGCGAGGCAAGTCGTCGGAATGACAGTGGGAGATTGAGTCAAAGTAGTAGCGGTAGTACGAGAGGAAGTAATACAAGTAGTGATAGTACAAGGGGGAGCAGTAGTAGCTCAAATACCAGTCGTAGTAGTGGTAGTAGTAGTAGTAATAGTAGTAGTCCAATTACTCGTCGTCGTCGTCGTGATGAGTCCTTGATCGGTGAGAGTAATCAAAGGCAAGGTCCTACTAAAACAGAAAACACAGATGTGAAAGATCAGCCGCGTCACTGTAGTCGTCACGACACTGTTCACACGACACATGATAAATGGGTGACTAACAAGCCGACTTTAAAAATGGTGAAAATTGGAAGAAGGTCCGATTCGCATTTTAATATCTCTGTGGGAGACCAAATTTCTTATAATGTCGTTTCTTTAAATGAAGGGTGTCCCGAAATGAGTGATACATTGGTACGTTACAAAATAAAAGCAGTCACGTTTTTTGTTAAAGAATACATGAAGACACTCTTTTCAGTCAGGAGAAGTGGTAGAAATCACGACGGATCCCAATCTTGACGAGAAGGATGCTTATGTGTATCTGAAATCGTTGCACGCTCCAATTGAGAAAGTATCACGTTATTCTTTTTTCAATCTCATGAATGTAAACGAGTCGCTAAAAGGTTCACTTGAAAAATTTATAACATTACTAGATACGTCAGCTTAAGGCACAAGAGAGTATAAAAGTCACCGAGTGGAATTCTGGTGAAAACACTTGTGAAGACAATTTTTCAAAATCCTCCAATGTTTCGGCGTGTGCCTCTTATACACAGCATCACGCTGTGTTAGGTGACGTTGAAATACCATGTTCTTTTACGAACGACCAAATCAATCATTTGATAGAAACAAAAATATCAGCTGTAAGAAGCGCCTTACGACGACAAATTGATTTTTATTTTAGGTACCGTTTTTAATAAAAAGCTAGCGTCACGATTTTTTTTTTTTTATTAGTGACAAAAATTATTGGCACGATAAATTTCTTCAATCAAGAAAAGATAAGGAAGACTGTAAGTCGTTTTCTCGAGTGTTGACAATATGTTTTATGAGTGTTTTTTGATTATTTTAGGGATTCCTTTAGTGTTAGTGGCCAGTTTTAACCGTATACGTCGACTTACTACCAACCTTGAGGTGAGAACAAGTTTCTTTTGTACAAGTGGAGTGTGCTATCAATGGTATTTTTTAGTTTATTAAATCCTGCGTAAAGGATTTACTTCATGTGGAAATTTCTAATTGTCAAACAAAGCTTCGTCGAAAAGGTACGTTGTTCAAGCTTTCAACCCCATGAGAACATACATGCATGCTGTTGTATCAGATGTGAACGGGAAAATGACTAAACGGGAACGTTATAATCCACATCGTATAAAAGCGACAGCTTAAAATTTCAAATTATAAACGATTTCTTTTATGACATTGAATGTAAAAGGTTTTGTGTTTTTTTTAAGTGAATTCATTTTATTAAAAAAAAACGTGAATGAATGGTATTCCCTTTTGTATTAGTTGTGTCTTTATGGTTGATATTGTTCTCAAAACAAGTTTCTTTACAACACTTCTTAAACCCTTATGAAAGCCATGCTGGTCTTGATGACACGGGGGTCACATTGTTTATCAATGTAGGTGAGTCCAGTATATCTACAGACTATTTTACGGAAACATGTCACTATTCCAGCTATTATTTAGATCAACTACAATTATTTCAATTTGCTCCTGAATTTTTTTCATTTTTACATCAAGTTTGTATAACGGAACGATTGCCTACAACAATGTATACGTTACTACCAGGCATTGTGAAAGCATCCAAAGCCTTACCAAAATGGTATCAAATTCATATAATGATGGATTTGTTAAATGAAAACTTAAGAAAAACGACTGACCAAAATAATCTCCTATGGATTCTTATCAATGATATTGTTACCCTCGTTTTGGATGAAATTGATAATTTAGTGAAAGTGGAATGGAGTCATCCAGATCTTTGCCGCTCTTCATCTCTTTATACGCAACCAGCATTAATTAAGAGTCTTTCTTTAATTTTAAAAGCACTTGATCCTTGTGTTACCATATGTCATAATGTAAGAGTTAATCTTAAAAAATTACAGAGCGTTTTAGAGATGCTACCAACTTACTGGAATTTCCTAGTGAACAAGTATCAATTGGGTACTATAACAGAACCACCAGAAAACGCAATAGTTGGGGAAAGATTGTCCCGACCGATTCATTTCATGAATGGAGATATACAAGAAATTTCTTTTTATGATCAAAAAACGGCGAGAAAAGCACACGCTATTTTACTTGAGAATATTGCACAAGACAATAAATGGGTTCATTTTTCAATTCAAGATTATTTTTCATTGTATAAATATTCGCAAGCAGTGAGAATGGATGGTTTACCTTCCGTTTCAGAGTTTTCAACCCCTTTTAAACTGCACCTATCTATTCATTTAAAAGCCCAAGCGTCCTTAAAAACATTTGATTCCATTTCCATTTCGTTTCCTACTTTATCACAAGAAGATTTCAAACGTTTCATTTTACATCATCATAATATTTTATCATTAATTCCTCAATTTTTAAAGGAGAATTTCGAGTTGATTTTTTCTCTTCTACCTAATAGTCTTCAAGTTGAAATGACCAAAACGCCTCGTAGTATTAAGGGTTATCTTCAACATTCTTTACTTTGTTCTTCAAGTGTAACGACTGATGACAATCCTTTTAAAATTAAAGTATCGTCCCGAATTTCTCTCGTTTTTCCTGAATTTTTCAATTACCCTATTCACCTTGCCACTCAGTTAATTAATGATTCTACAAAAACTTCCCTTTTAGACAATATGCCAATTCAAGATATTGTTCAATTTTATACCTCGTATTTTATGAAAGGTCTCACTGAATCTTCGATAACATCCAATCGTTCAACATTAATTTTTTGTGAAACACCCATAATAGAACCCAGCTACCAAAAGTTTAAGAATATCATTTACCCAGCAGCAATGCGAAAAGACAATCCGAGTCACGTTGTATGGCCTTTATGCTTTCAAAAATTTACTGAAAACACGCAGTTTGTTATCACAACTGTTAAGTCTGATCCTCCTTTAACGGTTGGCACTCGAAAATTGTCTACTGTACTCAATGGTGCAACAAGTTCACACCAATCTTTTGATGAAAGTGATTCCGATGCAAACAACACCCACTTAGTAAACCCATCACCCACGACATTACCTAAAACACCAGGTTTATTAAGACAAACTCCAAAAAACCAATTACCCAGTCACGAGACGCTACTAGCCTCACAACAACATCATTCGTTTTCTACCTTCAGAAAAAAATCGGTTCCCAAGCCCCGTTATGTAACGGATGATTGGCTACTTACTGACACGCAGAGAGCCAAGTCGAAATCAATGCCCTTCAATGTTCAATCTATCTTCTTACAAACAAAAGATACCATAAATCATCCTTCACTTACTTCACCAACACCCTTTTTTTTTCAACTTCCTTCACATGATCAAACACTACCTGTGGAATCTTTGAGTGAACCATTGGGACCGCCAACTCAACCCTGTTTGTCGAGTGATCACAAACAGCCATCTGTCGTAGCCCCTCGTTCGCTTGATCCACATGTCTCTCAATCAAACGATTTTTCTCATATGGCTACGCCATCTGGAATAGTTGAAGAAACTATTCTTGTTTGTAAAGTTTGAATGTTGCCATTTTTATTAATATCTCTTACAGAGGAGACCATAATGTAAAAGCGTGACTCTTCAAATAATCTTGTATGATTTGGGTCATATTTTTATCTTAAAGGAAACAAAAATTTTAGCTTTAAGATTAAATTTATCCATTACATTTTTATTGAGTCCATAGGTTTTTCGAAACTGACCTTTCACACTTTGTTGTGTGGAGCGCGCAATCAGCTCCTTTTAAATAACCGTGACTCAAAAACATCCAATCGCTTTCATGAACAAATTTGTTGATGCATATTGAGTATAGAAAAACTAAAATACTTGTTTAATGTTTCTTATGTTTCATCTTTTTTAAAAAGACAACCAAATTAAATCCGAGTAAGAAATTAAAGAGCCACTCGAAAATGTACGTTTTCACCGTAAACCCATTGATCCCCTATGTTGTATTCGACATGGAAAAAAAAAATACAGCTAGTGATAGAAATGACTTAGTTACGCTCCTAGAAATATTCAATAAAGCAAGAGTTTTAAAAAAAAAAAATACTTTGATTTAAAAGTAATGGAGTTCAATAAAGATAAAAAGAAAATTGTTTTTTTATAGTCAACGATATTATTTATAAATAATAAAAATAAAAGCAAACGATGGTTGATGAATGTAGGAATGAAATTTATAAAAGAGAGAGAGACGGAGAAAAACTTTTAAAAAATGATTTATTTGATTTGAACGTAAGATGACATCAAGAATAAGAACTTTGAAAAAAACTAAATTCGGGTCATGTGAATAAAAGAAAATATTAGAGTGTGTCCGATAAAGAAGATGGACTATTAGGACTATCGGAAAGGCAAACAGTATTTCTCTTGGAAACACGGCAACGTGGATAACAACCACGAACCGTGTTTTGTTGAGGTTGATAATTCAAACAATGAAATGGAGCTGTCAAGTGTTCCGTGGAGGATGTGTCAAAAATACTTTTCAATTTATCAGCACGCGCACCTAAAGTCCTCTCAGATAAAGAAAACGTATTGTTTTCAGGGGTAAAAGAAGGGCATGGCAGGCAGCTGGAGTTATCTTGAACACAATTTTTTTTTTTTATACCATTTTGAATTTGACAAAAGTCAGGTTCTCTTTCTTTTACTAAACCTTCGTCTTTGCTTTCAGATCCCATTGACAAAGTCGCCTCCATTTCAACTTCATTTTTGTCCAGATGCTGTTTTTCTGATAAAGATTTCCCGTATGCATTGTCTTGTATGTTGTTAAGCGAACGAGAGGTATTTAAACCTTCTTGATTTACGAAAGGCATTGAAACGACATTTTCAGTAGACACAGCAAAACTATAACGACTCCATAACACAAAAAAAAACAGTCGTGCTGTCATACGAAAACACTCTTTTCTTTTTTCCTCATCAGGAATATAATCCTATTAAAAAAAAAGTTGACAATCTACAAAGATTCTACGTTTTATGATTCACCTCTGGTCGATTTTTACGAAGCAGTGGTTTTATTTGAGAATATTGCCGAATGAACCGCATGCGAGATAGGTTTCTACAAAGTAAAACATTCTATCAATCTTTGTCTTCAAAAACACTACTACACCTACTTGTTAATGTCGTCTAACTCTTTTCCAGAAAGATATTTATTTGTTTTATAACGGGGCCTCAAACAGGAAACATCATCTCGATTCGGAGATAACGATTCACATCTTTTTTCATGATTTTTTTCTATTTCGTCATCCAAACTATTCTCAACAGAATCGCCTCTAGTCCCTTGTACAACGTTTTCTTTCTCGGCACCTTTGTCACTTATTCTTGGCTTCTGTTTTTCAGGTGTTCGAGAACGAAACAAGTGAGGTGAATAACATAAATCGAATGGCACGGCTTCTCCATAACTTCCTTCACATACTCTTGGTGTCTAAATGGAAAAATACAAGGAAAATTTCCCAGTAAACCCTTCATATTCTTTACTAAAACGTCAACAAAGTGTATGCATGCAACAATGAAACAACTTTTACATTAAAAACTGTCTTCAATGCTCCCCTTCCTTATCTATCCCTCTACTTATAGATATATCGACCCACTAGTTGGTCAACCCACTAACAAGTCAACCTACTAGCCAGTCAACCCACTATCCAGTAAGGTAGTGAGCCAGCCGGTTGACCAGTCAGATCAATACGCAATATAGAGAGGGTTAAAAGAGGAGAAACACAAAGTATTTTGGTATCTTACCCATATAAGATCTTGTTCGTCATTCATGCCAATGAGTAAATCTTGAACTATAACTTGATAGACGCATTTTCCAAAAACAAGTTGCAATTGATAACCTATATAGATAGGTAAATGATTCAAGTACACTTCACGGTCGTTTTTCAAAAATTTGAAGACAATGTTTGACTCTCGACCTCGCGAACCATTTCCGTACAATGATCCATCTGGAAGTATCCAAGCATGAAAAACAAGCCGAGCTCGATCCTAGAGAAAAATGCATTGGAAAAAGAAAATGTATTTATACAAAAATTTGAATTGTTTCAAAAATTGTGTGTTCTCTTGGTAATGATTTCAAAATTATTTGAAAGTGTTTGAGGCAATGACACACCTCTCGTTGACATAAAGATGCCATCAGAACTCTATACAAGTTATAAAGGTTTTCACCAGCAGCTACGGCAACGATGCGCAAAGCTTCGCGGTTTCGTTTAACAGCGTGAGAAGATATTGCCCGCAATTCTACTATATCATAAGGTCCAATTTTTATTGTCGGTATAATCAATGAGGGAATCATGCATGGGAAAGAAGAATAGGAAGGGGAACCTGTCATATTCACAATATCTGATACTACTTTGGATGATGTTTCTGTTTTATGTGTGATAGGAGTGTTGATATCCTTGGGTTTAAGTTTTTCATATGGATCTGGATGCGATATATTAACAATCGGATGTTCGACTGTAGCTTCATTATTATTACAGTTAAAGAAAAAATCGGAATTGTTCGGACGAGCGGAAGACATCATCTTTTATTTTATTGTACTAAGTTAATGTAATAACGTCTCATACATCTGTTTTCAGTTATTTATTATTCAACAGGTCCCGAAACGCAGTTCACACAAACAAACACACACACACACATACATTCTCTTTCAATGCAACGTATTGCAGTTTTTTATTATAAACCTAGTGTTGAGGAGTAGAATTCCTTTCACTTTCACGTTTTAAAGAAATTAATCTATCTCTTCCTGTTGCATGTTATTCACAAAAGGCCATGGCAAGGCAAACTTTCTTCTTCACCCACGCGAATTTACATCAACTCACGCATGGTTTAAATGGAGAATGCATTGCTAACAAATTCACTAATGACAACTTTTATAACAATAGATTTCTTTGCCTTTACAATACGTTTTTGTTACATAGTCATACTTATCACCTACCATTAGAAACGTTGCGATCTTTTTCACTTACTGAGACTAAAGCACCAATAACAAACACTCTTTCAATATTATCCTTCTTGTCTGACGAAAACTACTTAATTTTAAAAAAATAAGACATCATTTCGTTTGCCTGCTTTTCATTCTTAATTCCAATCGTAGGGTGCATGCTGTTCCTCATTTGCCTTACAATAAAACGACGCAGTGTTAAACCATGTTTCACTAGTTTTCATTAAAACAGAAACAAACAAAAATTGAACTGTTTGTATCGTTCTGTCGCACCCGCTTTCTTTTTATTAAAAAAATAATAAAATTGACATGATTTTTTTATTGCACTTCAGCGCGTCGCAGACATGAAACTGTTTTAACATTTAAAAAATTAACAAAAAATTGTCATTTCTTTCTTGTGAAGCATTCCAAAGAGAGGAAAAAAGAAAAGGCGTTGTAGGTTGTAAGAAACGGTCATTGGTGGATTTTCATACGACTTTGGTATAAATTGAAATATCGCCAAAGTGGATTTAAAAAAACAAGAATGACAAAAGGTAAAAGAAAACATTTTAGGCATGATTCTTTTTCCCGTCGGATCTTAATTGAAAGAATTGTTGAGTCACACAATCATAAATATAGTGTTGCATTTCACAATTTTTTAGTTTACGACCATCTGAAAAAAAAATGTGTATTTTCGAATAGTGGGGGTTTTACGCAAAGAAAGGACTACCTGTTAAGAGCTTTAAAAACCATGAATGACCTATAATGCAAATAGATTGTTCTTTTCGAGAAGATAAAAATTTTTTTAACATTTGTATACGACTAAAAAGCGACAAGGAAAAAAAGGAACGATTTGAATGGACGACAACAATAGTATAAAGTATTAAGCAAGGGCTTGAAAATTTACTTAAGAACATTTTGTTTTGGTTCAGGGTGAATGCGACGATAAAGACGTTGGGGCCAAGGAAGTTGGTTAGTATTATTATACCTTGTAGATATTAAAAAAGTGTTCTGTTTGTTAATGGATGTGCTTTTTCTTTATCAAAAAGGAATTGTAAGGATTAGATTTGAAAAGAATAGTTTTCAATTCAATAGCAGTTGGAGAAAAGTCTTACCACCAAATATTTTGGTCCCAAGAGCTTGACTGTAGCCATGTATTCCAATCTAACACGCTTTCATAGTTTTGAAAAGTGTTTTGTAAGTCTTGTAAAGAAACACCAGAGTCACTTGTTGTATCCAACCATTCGGTTAAAAGAGGTGTAACAAGTAGTTTCTTTCTAGACACCATCGCATTGTTCTCTTTATTAAGTCTTAATGAATCGGAGACCATTTCAGGGTAAGTCACCTAATATTTGAATTTTTTCTTGAATAAAGAAAAAAAAAATATGTTTTTCACTAACAATAAGAGCCGTCGAAATGGATCGGGTAAGAGGAGATACCAAAATAAGATCAAAGGTGTTTCTATCAAATTTCTACTATATGAACGTATATGTTGAAAAGTTACAATCTGTATTTTTGAAAAAAAATTTCCTAGTAAGTTTAACGTACTTTACTAAGTTCGTAAGCTTGAGAAACGCCTTGGCTTGTTAGTACAGTATCGCGAAGCCCTAGATAAAAATGAAATGGAATAAGACAAATGCGACGCGATAAAAGCACCTACCTGGATCATAACAAAGAAGGTGACGCCAATGGCATTTTAAAAAAACGTTCTTTCGAAATTCATTATAGTGACTTTCTCCATGGCGTAAAACAGTTATATACTTTATACGACCGCTCAGCATTGGCGAAGCCTATGAATCAATGTACAACGCAAATTTGGACATTTAAAGTACCGCTGACGTTGTTTTTTTGAAGTAAAGAAAAATGATCACAAAAAAAAAAGTCAAGACACTTTTTTATAGTTTGAGTAAAAAAGTAGAGTATTTTATTGGGAATGTTATGCAACGAGAATTCAAGAACCATCTTGAATGATACCCGAATAAAAAAGCAAGTTGTAAGCGATCGTCAACAATAGGTCCTAAGAACCAATGGATTGGATAGTAGGCTGATTTCGTAAAGAAAGGTAAAAAAATCGTTTGGGGTGCATTTTTTAACTTAATGTAACAAGAAATTTTTACCATGTATCACTTATGACGTATGGAAACCAATGTATGTCTCAGGACTTGTTTTCACATGTGTCATTTATTCCGGGAATTTATAAAACAGAACTTTTTTTTTGGAAAAAGGACTTTTTTTGTTCGCCTTAATGTAGAAATACACTGCATGCACAGCATATTTATGAGGTGCATCGATCTTATGTCGCACTTGACATACATGTTTCCAAAAAAACATTACTCCCTAGTCGAGTATGAGTTCTTTTTCTTTACCAAAGGAAACGACATCACGAATTCATAAAGTGGAAACTCTATTAGAAAGTGAATGGCTTTCTTGTGAACGAGTAAACCATTAAAATGGAAATTAACATTGTTTTTTTAGTTAACTAGGCAGTGTCATTTGAAAGATGTGTTGTGTGTTGAATGACATTCTTTAATGCGTTGTTTTCTTACAAAGGAAAAAACAATTTCTGGAAAATTTTTGTGTTGATTTCAAATCCCCAGAGTCCAAATAAAAAATGTATTGGTTTGAAATGCACCTTTTGTACACATTTAGGTTCATTATGTTGATCATCGAGGAAACGAAAGGACGTGGGAGAGATGTATAAGGACATCGCCATCGACAAGAAAACGCTTACAAGAAGGGAAAACCAAGGCGATTACAAAAGAAACGATTGGTTCACAGCTCAGCTGTCCTTCAGCACCCTCGGCTGCTATCATAGTTCCTCTTTCTTTCTCCTCACGTTATCGTAATGAAATGAACGTATTAACAGCAGATCATCTACAGGTCGTTCTTGTGAAACAATTTCGGTAAGCCTTATGGCCACTTGACTGTATTTTTGATGACATCACGCTTTCTCTAGTCCTGCTTTAAATGCATACACATTAGAGTTTCCAGCAGGATTGTTGGATGAGAACGAATCACCTCTTCAAACGGCTATTCGGGAGCTTAAAGAAGAAACAGGTGACGCATATCCCTTTGTTCATATAATGTGGACTGTATTGCATCAAGGCTATACTCACCATTCCATCCTTCACGTATCTCCTTCCCTTAGTTTATCTCCCGGAATGGGCTCTGAATGCTGCGTCGTCGTCGTTGTTACAGTTAGTGTGGTATAAGTTTCATAAAGGCTTTTTTATGTGGTTTTGGTCTCATCTAGGTGGATATGGACTTGCCAGCAAATCAGTGCCCGCAACAAAACCTTGACGAAGAGGAAGACATTGAAGTTATTTTGGTTCCTTTAAATAATTTATTGAAGGTGAACTTTACTGCCAGCTTTGTTTTGTTTTTTTCAAAAAAAAACAAAGTGCCTTGCTTTCAGGTATTGCAGCGTTCCAATGAAAACGGCATTGTTATTTTTGATGGGGTTTACAGTACAATACTTCACTCTGTCACTTTGAATAAAATAGTGCTCTCTCGTTTTTTTAGGTGTCGCTTTAGGCTTTGCGTTATTACCGCAGTGTATTTCAAGTTTAAATAAAATGGCTGATTGAAACATTTTTCTAAAATGGTGACTCTGTTGGCATCATTTAAACAGAAAACTAGAATAGTTTGTGTGATTTTTATTTGCGGTGAACTTATTTAAAACAGGAACGCATTGCTTTTCAATAGTGCCTTTAGTTACATACGGGTTTTCTTATACAAATTTTTTTTTAGTGACAAGATGAATTGCTGTTAATCTTGTTGATAAGAAATCAAACTCATTCCTTTTTTCGGAATGAATTTCAAACAATGAACACAAAAGTGTTTTATTGAGAGGGACATTGTGGAGTAACCCACCATTCATTTTTCGTAGCCATTTTTGCGTTTTAAAAAAAAAACTTTATAAAAAACATGTTGTACAAGTATGCTTTTTGATCACATACTCCTGTTTACTCGTTATAGGAAGAGATGGTTTTTTTTCGAAAACGCCAAAAAGAAGAAAAAATCGTCCAGTGGAAACCCGTCTTGTTCTGGAGTGGATATCAGGAAACGAGACTGGTTTCTAGAACAATCTGTGACGGTATGTTAGTGAATGGAAATTATCCGTAAAGTTTTTGTAAATGATTTAAAGTTATTGTCATAGTTTCATGCTGCTAAGAAACGAAGAACATACACTTGGGGTGTTACAGTTCCGCGTCGATAGAAACATTGGGAATTTCGTTGTTAAAACGGTGCCGTGTGAGTTTGTCAATAAGCACTGTAGTGGTGTTGATTTCAAGTGACTTGTCATGAAACAAGCCGAAAGACGATTTCAATCTTTTCATTTAAATGTTTTCCTACTTCATTGATGACGTGGATCGATTTTGTTAACACTCAGCAACAGATTGGTTAACTCATGTTCAGACACGTCGTGGACGCCATACGTTTGAAGTTCGATCAGCGCATCGGTCGAAAACGCGTAGTATTCTTCTTGTTGCTTGAGGTTTTGAAAGGAAACATGACGGATTCAACGAGTGAATTAAGATACTCTGGTGTGTGGCCTAAAAGTTCAGGAAGTTTCAAATGATTCAAATCCACTGAGAACGCATTGGATAAGGAAGATGTAGGGGAATTAACAGCATAATTGATCGTTGATATATTGTTAGTGTTTCTTACTCCAATCGATACGTGCGATTGTTTCTTTCCAAATTTGATGGTGACACCTGGTAAACCGTCCGAGTTGACTTGAGCGCCTGACAAGAAGCATTGCAAAAAGAAACAATATGTGAAAAGTTAAATTTTTTAAATCCCCAGTGTCAACCGTTAACACTGTTAAACTAAAGAATGGTAAGGACTAAAAGATTCTTACCGATTTGAACGAAGGCTGATTTGGGTCGTCCTATACCCACTTGTGCGGAAATAGCTTGACTTTTCTTATCTGGTAAATCATACCCCAGAGTGAGTTGAAATCCTTTTTTTGTTTTGGCCTCTACTTGAGTTATGAAATCATCGAAATCATGTAATAAGGATATTTGATGTCCACGTACGTGAACACCGAATCCATACACTTTATCATGAATATCACTGACTAACATAACACCTTTATCCTTGTATCCAACTAGAAATTCAGTGGAGTATTCTTGTGGATCAGGATGTTCGGCTTCATCAAAATCGTGACGTAAATTGATTTCGAAATTCTTGATTCGAAAACGTTGACCGTATTGATGATCTTGAAAGTCAGCCATGGTCGTCGTTTCGAGTTTAGGAGACAAAACAGCCACAGTGACTGATTTTCCTTGAATACTGCGATCCACAAAAACACCATATTTTTCGTACCCTACGCCGACGCTCACTTGATCAGTGTAACCGCTTGTCATAGCTTCCATTTGAAAAGGACGAAAACCACTTGAAAACTCGGTGATTTTGTCTTCTCCTGCATGATGAACTCGAACAGACCAGTCAGGCTGACCAAATTGAAGCATATAATCATGTTGATACGGTTTGAGGGCAAGGCCCATATTTCCTTTTTTTGTTGCGACTGTTTGACTGAAGGCCTCAACGATATGCTGTTTTTGATCCAGTGTGTTTTCTAATGACACTTTTGGAAACGTTGTTGGTGAAACATCAATAAAGGACTGTGTCGAATAGTCAGCCGTCTCAGAATCAAGAATATATTGGGTGGTGTTCAGTAACGACTCATGACGTGTCATACTGTTCTTTTTTCTTTTACACATTTGAAAAGGATTAATTATAAAATGAACATCTTCTTTTTCATTTTTTTGTACCCCTTGTATAAGAAATTCACACCACGCTTCATTAAGTTTGACTCGGTCTTCCTCTTGTTTTATTTTTTGTAAAATGATTTTTTTTCTTTCTGCTGTCGTATGTTTAGCAAAGCGGGAGTCAGACACCCATTCGGGTAATGACTCGAACGCCGCAATTCTCTTGCCGTTTAACGGTGTGGATCTCGGTGTCCCATGTCTTTCTTGACTTGTTGCGTGTTTGGCCTTTCGAACCGTCTTAACACTTTGAACAGCGGAGAAAACTAAGACATTCAATCGAATCGTGTTTTTTGTACGATTGAAAACAGTGTGGTAAAAAAAAAAGACTAACAATACATAAAACGAACCGTTTCGACTTATAAACATATGTTTCATTTCATTTGAAGTTTTTTTTTAGAATAAAAAGCGTTAATTTTATGCAAATAAAAGTGAAATATTTTTCTTCTACCCCGTTTTTATGGTCGCGATGACACAACAAGGTTCACGCATGATGTCATCTCAGCTTTCATGTAGTACAAACAAATATACAAGATAGACTAAAGCATTCATAAAACGCAACACTCGTGAAAAAAAATGTTTGCATTTTTGAGGGTATACTCGTGCGAAACAAATTTTTTTTTAAATTTCAATCTGTTAAAACGACTCAAAAAAAAATGCCGTGTTAACGGCATGCATACACATTCCAAAAAAAAAAAGAACGTATATTAGAAGACAAGTTTTACATAGAATAAAGTCACGTAAATAAACGATTGTGTGTGACTTTGTATTGCACTTTTTTTTTTTTAAAAAAAAAAGAATTGGGTATATATTTTATTAATGACGCACTTTCAACTCCCGGTAACTGCACCTTTTTTTCCGGTTCTTGCACCTTCTACTTAGCCACATTGACTTTTTTTAAATCGCGTGAAAAAAAAAAACATTAGTCATATTGTTCTTCCGCCTCTTTAATTATTTCTGAAATACGTTCTTGAGTATCCAGGTGTTTTCCTATAGTACGGTTTCGAATTTTTCCTTTAGAAAGAACCCAAACGGTATCACAATGTCTAGTAGGAACAATACCAAGATAGTCGACGTCGTGCAAAAAAAAAAAGTACGACACGTGTTACTTGATAGTTGAAGCATAATGGGCTGCAATGATAACAGTCGCTTTGGGAAACAATTCGCGTAAAAGAGGGCTGATTTCAATATCTTGCTCAAGTGGTTCGGTTGCGTCTTTGGTTTCATGAGCATCCTGCAATTGTTGAACTGGAGGTTCATCGATCAAAACCACGTGACACGCAACAGCGATTAAAGTCAAACGTGCCACATATAATATTCGCAACTGAGTATCTACAAAAGGTCCAAATGCGTTTTTTTTTTAATTAAAAGAAAGATACACTGCAGACCTGATAACCAACGCGTGGATGCAGAAGGCTGATTGCCGTGGGAATTTACAGATATATGAATAGGTTCATCACTATCCGGTGTTTTCTTTTCTTTCTTCGGAAAATGTAACTTGTCTTTCATGATGACGGTATCAAGACCGTTAGGAAGGGAATTGATTAAGCGGGTGATATTAACCTTGTCAATCGCACGCAGCAATTCCACCGTAGAATATTTTGACTAATGTACACAACACAGTCAAAAAGAAAGTGGCATGAAGGCTAAGAAAAGATATTACCTCGGGGTCTAAAAATTGACGAACAGTCCAGTCTTTCATTACAGTAGGATTTTGAGGTAAAAAAGCGATTAATTTTCTTTGAACGGAAGGATGAATTTTGTTAAGCGTAATGTCATTCAAGCATATATTTCCTTGAGTGACAGGCGCGAAACCCAAAATGGCCATCAGTAATGTTGACTTTCCTACACGCATCAAACAATACGACACAATGTTGACAACAATTGCAATTAGATTATTTGACTGCGACATTGTACCTGCTCCTGTGCGACCAATGATACCCACATGTTCTCCTGGTGCCGCGAAAGCATCTACCCCAACAATACAGGGCGGTGAAAAATTGTTTTCAAGTGATTTTAAATCATCAGAATGTTTGTATAAATGTTTCATGAATCGTTCTTGACACCGTAAACGATAACAGACCGAAATATTGTTAAGACGAACACCGGATTTTTTGGTAGGCATTTCTGCGATATCATTAATACAAGTTCCTGACTCCTTGATAGATTCATGTTTGGTCACTTCGTTCGTAAGTTGCGTCATAGCTTTGACGCGCTGTACTGAACACATAGATTTATCTAGATACGTCATGGTGGAAACAATGTCGTTAACACAATGAGGGAGTTCCATAGCATAAGTGGCTCCTAAAGCTAGAAAAGCGGAGGCTTTAACCAAGGAGGTCAGATGAAATAAAGTTGCCACCGAATCATACGTAAAATAATTCCAGCCAATAAGAGCGAATAATGAAGGGATCGTTGAATCGAAAAGGCTAAAAGTCGAGGCTAAGAGTTGGAATCGTGTGGTTCCCCAACGAACAACACTACGCAGGCACGCCAAACCGTTTTAAAAGAAGGCACATTCATTTTATTTGATTTAGTTACCCATTTTGTAAAAAGTCGACTTTTAATAATTCACTCGTTAAGAAAACATTTTTCCTAATGAAATGATTTTGTGCTCCTAAAGCGCGAATAACTTTGGCTCCAGTTTCGACTTCACTGAAATTGCTTGTTAATGGACTCCACGCTAACAAATTAGATCTCTGAAGCTCAAGACTTGAAGGACGATATAATTTATAAATAAATGTATAAACATAAAATGCAATCACAGGAACCAAAATGACACAGGCTGGGCGAAGTAAACATAACAAAACGACCTGAATAAAATGGTTTTTGTCTGTTAACATAACAGAATGCCAGAAAGACTTACCACAAGAAAGAAATGAACAAAAAATTTAATAAGGCGATTGAATTGAAGTACTGGAACTGTATCAATAGCTTGCATATCCGAATTGAACCTGATGAGCATTGTGAACATAGTCCATCCAAATCAGGCTCAAAAACGTTCGACGTTTTAAAAAGGAAAACGTACCTGTTAACAATCATTCCTATGGGCATAGAATCATAAATCCAAAACGGAGCGCGAACGATGCCATATAAAAGATTTGTATGCAGTTGACGTGCACCTACAATCCCAACAAATGTTTCCACAAAGGTTCCGAGTAAAGCGAAAATAATCGTGCAAACTGAGATTCTACATAAAAGAAACTAACATGATCAAAACAAACAAGATTAAAAACTTTTGCATGTACGTGATAAAAACGCTAAGTTGTTGTTGAATAGTGGAGGATTGGGTTGACATTGTTTTCGCATCTTTATCAAAGAAAACTGATAACAGATGTGTTCCAAAAAATTTGATCGTCGACCACGTATTAACAAAAAAATCAAGAATATGAGTCCATTGCTCTATAAAAGTTTTCACTAAAGAAAACTCTGATTTGGCTGGTGGCATAAAAGATGCGTCCTGTAAATGGTTTTCTGGAGAGTAAATAAATCGTTCTGTAGGAAAAGAATGGACTGAATGATTACCAATGGGTCTGTTGATAAGAGTGGTTGTATGATGTCTTACAGCTCTTGCTCCAGACATATTGGATAAATGTGTTAACCTGCGACAGGTCCGAAAACAAAAAAAAAAACTGTTGACAATCTCTAAATTATAAAATCTACGTACCATAACTCAGAGCTCATTCGTAAGAAAACTAAAAGAATTCCAATCAAAACAGCTACAGAAGTTAAGAAAAATCCACATTTTTTCAAGTAATACCAGTAAACATTAAAACCAATACGGCCATCATGAGGGGATTCGACATCATGAGGAGAAGGAGGTTTTCGAAAAGATTCCGATGTCTTAAGAGAATGTGTAGTGGAAAGATGAATGCGATCTTCTTCAGATGGCGTTGACGCTTTTACAATGTTTTCGCCTTCACAAGCCAGTTTACGGGGTATGTCAACTTTTAATTGTAAGGGAAACATTGTCCCATTATGCATTTTTTTAAATTGGATATCAATCATAAAATCTTCTTTTAATTTTTGGGACATTTGTAAAAAATACACAAGATTTTGTTCATCAATTGTTAATACAGTAGCTGCATGTTGTAATAAAGAATTTTTGCTTTGTAATAAATTTCGGAAAATTTTAAAGCCAACTAAAGGATCTAATGAACTGAAAATATTATCTAAAAACATTACTGAAACGCCTTGATATCCATGTTTATCTGCATAAACATACTCATGTTTTTGACGTTCATCAATTAAAATAGGAAAATCATAAAGAGATCGAGCTAAAGATAAACGAGCACGTTGACCAGCACTTAAAGATAAACCATCTTGAGCTAAAAGTCTTTGATCACCATCTGGCCAGGTGTTGATATCTTGAGCTAATTCGCAGACATCAATAACGCGATGATATCGTTCCTTATTAAAAAATCTTCCTAACACAATAGCATCACGAACAGTGCCTTCTGGTAACCAAGGAATTTGAGGTGCATAACCAAGGCTAACAGATGATTTTTTCTTTTCATCACATGTAATTGGATACACAATTTGGTTCTCTTCATTAAGAATAGGCTGATATGTTTTTCGAACTTTGCAAAACCCATTGACTTGAAACAAATCTCCTAATAGTGCAGAAAGAAAAGATGTTTTTCCACTTCCTGGATGACCTAATAAAATAACACATTGACCACGATTCACAGATAAATCGGGTATGTCCACAGAGAAACCTGAAGATCCCACTGCTGGGTTGGAATAAAGAAATAATGCATTCATCACCGTAATACATTGATGAGACTCTTTCGAGTCATCGGACGACATGATAGCTTTTTCGAGTAACAACTCCCGTTTGGGACTCTCGTTCCGTTTTGGTTGATACACAAAGAGATGTTGTGATGGTTCTTCATCATATTGTTGAATTACAGGTAGTAAAAGGCTTTCTTCTGAATCAACACAATCATGTTGTTTTAAATAACGTTTTCTGGATCCAAATACATGCGATTGATAACGACAGTAAGACACGGCTGCCTCTAATAAAGAATGAAGTAAGAAAGATGTATTTGATAAAGGCCTCATTAATCGCATAATTAGTTGCATTGTTGGCATTACAATAGCAGCATCAAAAATCAAACTATTCTGATTACGATTTGTTAAATGGATATATGCCGTAAAAATTATGACTTGAACAACAAAACGGCTACAATCCGATACAGCCCATGAGACACCATGAGCATACATTCGGACAGATCGAATACCTAATTCTTTTTCGCGTGCCTGTTTCACCTGAGATTCTGCGTAATTATGCCATCCTACTAAACGAAGATTTCGTATATTGACTATCAGAGTATGAAGTTGATGTAAACGAACATCTCTCCAATGAAGTAATGGTTTTTTCAAAAGAGCATTAATAAATTCCAAAACAAATAAAAATGCCATTAAAATTAAAATCCCGTAAATTCCAGCTTGTGCAGATTCCCCTACATTGAAAACAATTTCTCGAAAATATAAATAAATTCCCAGAGGATATAAAAGAATATCAATGAGAAGTAACGTTGAACGTGATATTGAAGGCACATCCACCTAAAAAATGTATTTCGGACAGTTTTATGTCTTTTTTTTATGACAAAAAAAAAAAAACACTTACCGTCACTATATTATACACGCTAGCCTGTTCACGTACTGTTTCCAATATGGCCTTCTCATGACCTTGTTGTTTAATAACAGGTGGTACAAGCATCGACTCAAATAAAGTAATTCCTAAACAACCTTGAATGCGCATTGTCACTCGCGAAAACCAAAATTCCGTTTGTGAACAAAAAAACACATTCACAAATTGCACCAGAACTACCAAAAGACCAAATAAAAATGCTAAAAACACACCATAAATCACATCAAGGCATAGACAAAACCTATTGTTCTGGATCAGTACCTGTGGCTCGCGCTGCAATCTCAGATTCAGAAGAAATTTGCTGTTTATAAGATAAAAATCTTTTTAAAGATCGTGAGGCTAAAATATCTAGAAGAATTTTTAAAAATTTGAAAAAAAAAATTGCGATAAAATATGTCCAAAAAACACGGAATAATGAGAAACCTAAAGCGAATTTCGAAGGACCACTGTCGCGATAAAATTCTGTAGACGCGACTTTTCTAAATTTTGTTGACCACATGGTTATATCATCTCGTTTTTTCAATGGAGGTAAAAATTCTGGTTGCACATGTGAGCCTCCCTGATACGCAGCACGTTTCATATAAGGCGTGAAATAACCAAAAAGCATATAATCTCTAAAATTGACCGAGATCCATTGAAAAAACGCAACACAGCGTGACTGGTTTTCACGACCATGATTTTTATCTTTCCACTCAAGTTGATGCCGATGGATAAAAACTTCGTGACCTTTACACACAGGATTTTTCGAATTCAGATCTTCCTCTTTCATTTTCATCCACTAAAAATTCAAACCTGACTGTAATCTTTCAAAGTAATTTCTTTACCTGAAAACACTAAAAGAGCCAAAAACTTTGAATTTAACGTATACAATTCCCACCAAAAATTACAAAGCTCATTCACTGTTTGCGATAAATTAAAGAACCACTATTCTCCTTTGACTTTAATTTGAATGTCTTTTTTTTTTTTTTGATTTCGGGACAGACGCACAGCGTTTTTCCAATCCCTTGCACCATTTCTCTCCACTTTTGTGTGTAAACTTTTTACGTTTTTTTTCTTTTTAAAATAAAAAAAAATTGTGTTATCATTTTAACTCTTGAACAATTCAATGTGAATTTAAATTAGGAAAATATTCATTTAACAATTTCTTCGTATTCATACTGCATAGTTTCTTTTGGTTTGTACGACACTAGCACTTTATTACAAAAGTGCACCACTTTATTTTTTTATTCCACGCCAATGTTTGCAATGCTTTCACAAGCATGTGATGATTTCTGCGACGTTTCAAAAAAAACACCCGACTTTCCATTCGAGCCAAAGCATTTTTACAGTAGGAAAAGATTGGGGTTTTTTTATCGAACCACACTTTTTAAAAATAATGAAAAGTTGGACGGTAGCCCGAAACAGATTAACGAGACATTTTCTTTGAGACATTCACTAAACGAGATCTGTGCTAATCGCGGGTCCATGTATGCGTTGGCTTTTTTTCCTAAAAGTCAACAGCATTCAGGTTTAGTTTTGTTAAGTGATTTTCAAACAGAAAGTGACAAAACAACGTCTTTTTAAACTCTCTTTTACTGATAGTTGTGTGGAATGCTGCAATGCTCGCCCTCTTGTCGCATGACAAGACCAGCCACAGGTCTTGAAAAAAAGGTCCCCCCTGTGTACCATTTCCGGTATATTGAAAAACTACATCACGGTCACAAAATTTGTGTACCAAGATTTCAGTGTCCTTTATGTTTCAATTGGTACTCATTAAACCATCCTTTGGATCATTTTAAACGAGATCATCGAATCCAAGTGACATCAACACTGGAAATCCCCGGATTATTTCATCAAGCCGTTGCAGCAGCACGTAAACGTGACATGCTTCCTTCGTATCAGGAGAAAGACCAGATGCGAACTTCCAATGCTTCTGTAGTAGGATACGTACCAAATGATCGTGTGAAGCAAGACCAGCACACTGTGTCTGTAAAGTGCCAACCATGGCAATATGAAGAGGATGTAGCAAAACAGCTTTTTTTGTTAGCAGATACATCCTCATTAGCTTCCGTTTCAACGCAAGCAGTAACAGACGATGAAGAGGGCACACTGGTAGGTTCCACGCCGTTACCTCATTGTGTTTCATCGAAACCAGTTTCCTGGGAAAATTCCGCATTCCACTCACACTCGCCTACCTTTTCAGTCGTTCCATCTTGGGATCATCAACGAAAACAGTGCAGCT
Organism: Hylaeus volcanicus; assembly: GCF_026283585.1. Taxonomy (NCBI): domain Eukaryota; kingdom Metazoa; phylum Arthropoda; class Insecta; order Hymenoptera; family Colletidae; genus Hylaeus; species Hylaeus volcanicus. The sequence continues at coordinate 1,339,714 of NW_026533163.1, read as the reverse complement.
TAAAACATTTCAGAGACTTGCATGAAGTTGACGACAGAAAAGCAGACTTCAATTCTGAGTCTGACTCTCCTAATGTGAAATCAGAAATATGTCATTGTTTTAAGAAATGTAAAGTCACGCCTTCACTCTGTTACAAACCGCCTAATCATTATGATAACATCGACGTGCAGGAAACAACGCCTTGTCATCACGACTTTGGCTCTAAGAAACCTACAGACTCATTGAAAGCTACCGTATATGCCACGCAACCTTTATGGCATGATATGTTATTGCGTTTCATAAAAGAAACTGGTTTTCACTCAATGACTGAAATTGTTCAAGCAAGACAAGATCATTTTTTAAAGGATTCCAAAGACATTCTAAACATGACGCAAGACATTTTCAAAAAATACCACTTATTAACCAAGGAATCCAATTGCATTTCACGCTGCGTACAAGAGTGCCTCACGTATGAAGAAGCATTACAAAAGGAACTTTCGTCTCTTCGTACTTTATTGCGCCAATTAAAAGAGCATCAAAATGAGGTCTCTCTACAAACGTCTAAAACCCAACTATTTGTTCAAGTGTTTGAATCCTGGTCGTGCGAAGCAACCAAATTTATTCAAACGAAAACAGTCCAGTCGACCCCTTCGACCGATCCCGACCCCCCTTGTCCCAATGTATCTGTTCGGGATGCGGCTTTGGACAAATCGTGTTTGGCATCTTCCCTTACAAAATGTCCCGTGACGGAATTATTCAAAAGTTCTTCATTTGAACAACACTCCACCACATTTGACGACTCTTCCTTAGTATGCGCTACCACCAAACCTTTTGTGAAACCACCGATATGTCCCAATTTTTAGGCGACGTTTCGTGTTGTTTAGATTTTTTTATGTTTTTTCACTTAAATAAAAATTTCTTTATATAAGGACTAATGAATCGAATTTATCATGTTGTGACACAAAAAAAAACACTCCCAAAATTGTACTGGTTGCTTTTAAAAAATAAAAATGAGTTAGCAAGTGTGACCTTGCACACAATATGCAAATAACATATGCACTCGAATTTGGCCGTCACCTTGCAACACGTAGTCTAAGAAAGACATCTTAACGTGAACACTTGTAAGCGAACCTTTGTTGTCACACGAATGTGTCCAGTTGTGATGGACCTGTTCCACTCGTTTCAATCGGACCTATATACTTATTTTGAAGTATCATAGCTCCATTAACCCATGGATGATATTTAAGAAAAGATGCGGTGATATCCAATCCCCCACAATTCTTTAAAATTTCACTTCCTATATCAGATGCAAAAACATACAAAAAATTTAACTACCAGACATGTCGAAAAATTTTGGCCCCCCAACAACACCAGTCGTCGAGGAGTATACAGCTTTATCACTACAAGATTGTTTCTTCCCAGGCACGCGTGGTTGCTTACCTGGCAAAAAACTATCTTGTAGACAATGAAGCGGAACGTGATGCCTTTTTACTCAAAAAAAACAATTTTGTTACCTCCAGGGTGAAATTGAAGATAGTCCGTAATATCGTACACTTGTCCATGCAGAACAACCCAACAGTTGTTAGGCGTTGTGTGCTTTTGCATCTAAAGTACATTAAAAGAAGAGACAGCACTCACGTTATTGTCTTAATTAGAAGGCTACCTCTAACCTCTGACCATGTGACCACATCAGGGGTCTTTTTAGAATTCATTCTTTTCTTCCACGACGTCAAATCCACAAATTGATGCTGGAAAGCTTTCACTAGAGCAGAAAAACCATATATCTTATAGTAAAAAGGCTTGCCCTTAGTTTTATGTACCTACCAATAGGCTTATACTCAAGCTTGAGTGGTTTCTCTAAACAACTCATTTTATCCGGTAAAGTATTTGTTGTTTCGTCCCCATGGTCACTTTCAAGCGGACTCTCCAAGGTATTCGACCGTACCATGACAGCCTTAACTTGACCGGTCAAAATATCCTGTATTTTGACAGGTGTCACATGGTCTTCTACGTTCTACAACAGCAAGTCAAGCCACATCAAAAATACGACACTGGCTAGTACACTTATTTAATGGAACACCACAAATTAGTTTTTTTGACACTAAACAAAAAGAGTATAAGGGCCTTACAACCAATTCAATGGACACATTTTCGTCACACGGTTGCGCCGCTGTTCGAGCGCCTCGTTTTTCATAACTTGATCGAATTAACGTTTGACTATGACGAAGCAAAGCCTCTTTCAAAAAAACGCATGTTGCGCCCGCTCGCCAACTAAACACAGCCGATTCCTGGCGCTTCACATGACTTGAATTCAAGACTGTCAGCTTCACTGAGCCTGCTGCTTTGGCTACACACATTTCTTTTCAACACAAGCAAAAGTACCGCCTTCCAAACACTAACACTTTTTCTTGTTCCATTCAATTGTCATACAGTACCATATCTTCAACTTTGGCAGAAGAAGGTGACTTCCGAACTTTTTTTCTGCCAAAATAATGCATGTTTCCTTTTATTAACCGATACTGTGACTGGTTTAAAAACATAATTTTTGATGCTATAGTAGAAAAGCACTTTCTCACTTGTTTCTTCATCTCGCCCAGGTTAATCTTTCTTTTTTTAAAAGTAAAATTTGAAATCATAAAATGGCTTACTCAACCTTTCTATTGAACGTGTTTTCACCTACAGATAATAAAAACCCTGTTTTCAGAGGACACACTTGCTTACCGTTGACTGAAATTAAAACAAACAACGCCATGTTATTTTTCACCATTTCGTTTTATCCTCTGTATCTTTCTTTCTCACTAAATTAAGAACACACGTGAAATAGTTTCTTTCCTATTTCAGTCAATCATCAAAAAAAGAAGCTCTTTTTCACCCTAACCTGCACAAAGCCAATTGGTTTTTCTTAATAGAATCGGTTCACAAGGTAACAGCTTGTCGGACGAACCAAATCGTCTTCGACCTCCGAGGCTTCAGTCCTATTAACACACTATCTTCACGATTCCAATTAAAAGAAAAAGAAACCCTAATGAAACCGGCCACCTGCAATGGGTACCATTTCTTGTACACTTTTTTGTTTGTTGGTCTGAAAAGTCATGCCTCCCCTTTCCTCAAAGTTGGTAACATGCGAACTGGTAAGAACAAAACGGCATCAAGAATTTTGACAAATTGCGGGGTAATTTCAACTCATGCAAGTTCTTATCTTCTCTTTAAAAAAGGGTTTTTTAATAAGCGATGTATCCGCTTCCGTCCTCGAACAGACGCACTTCTCAGAAACGTTTTATTCGCTATCTGACAAGTGTCAATATCTAAATGATGGTTTCTTCATCAACAAAATTTCCTCGGATTTCGACCCTATAAAGAAGACACATTTTCGACTTGCGTACTGGTTGATCAACTGCCTCACTTTGCATTCAATTAGTGGCGTTGTGGATCTCCACTATTTATGAGACAATTTTTTTTTTAAAGGGTGACAAAAAAACTAGTTTTTTTCAACAGTGTTAACAAAAAAGTCTCGTGAAAATCATGACAAAGAACCAATTCCATACCAATTTATTTCTAAGTTATGCCTTACTGGCAATGAACTGTGGAATGATTTTCATTTATTTAGTTTTTCAAGTCGTGACTTTATTATGCTTAACACTTTGTGTATCCTTTTGTTCTTTTTTATTTTCTTATGAAACAGCGCACTTTTTTCATACTTTTCTATGTTTTTTATGTTATGCATGCTTAGCATTTTACTTATTTTTGGTTTACCTTCACAAAAACGTTCCAGGAGGCACGCAATTTCTAGTTTTATGGCAGGAATCTAAAAGTCTTCTATTTTCCATTTTATTTCAATGTATGTACAGTTTTGCCTTTAGTCTTCTTTGTCTTTATAAAACTATACAATTATATCATGACATTGACGACACCACTATATTAACAACGCAAAAGCTTTTCCCATTAGAACACAACCACCCACATCCTTTCCATCAAAACGTTTCCTGTCATCCGCTTACGCTTTCTACTTCAATCCAAGTGACCAAAGGTCAACCAAATCGCCTAACGGGAAGTGCATCCACCTTCCCTTTCACTGCAACCTTTTCGCCAAACCCCCAAAAGAACACAAACCCGACTTCTAAGTCCTCGGTTATTTCAAACTTCCCTCTGCCTTATCAAGAAGATCCAAGTCCTTTTGAATGCCTTACTTCCCTACCTTGTGACTACCCCAATGTTACAACATTGCCTACCACTGCTAGTAGTGACACCCACCCTTTCTCAGATAAACCGACCCCCCTTGTAAATGTATTTTAAGGTCATTCTCCGATTCCTACCACCTTTGAAGGGTCCCGATTTCAATCGCTGACCTTTAAATTTCTTATGAACGTTTTCTTAAATGACATGAATCACTTTCAACGCCCATGTTAGCAAACATACAGCCTCAAATGAAACCATCCTGCTTCTCATTTTCAAAAAGACCTTTTTCAAATGTTAATTCATTTAATTTTTTCAAATAATTCTCCTAAACACCTTCTACTTCTAAACCCACTAGACTGCTCCAATCTTTTCACTCGAACCAAAAACCAAACCGAACTACCTCTATTGCTTTCTTACAAAAACATTTGTCTTTTACAAACTCTGTTTTCCACAAAATTTTTTTTTTACAAGTAGTGAACATTTCTATTCACAATAAATATTTTTTTAAGGAATGAATACTCCTTTTAATAATAAATTTTTTTTTTCAAATTGTGAATATTTCTATTCACAATAAATATTTTTTTAAGGAATGAATACTCCTTTTAATAATAAATTTTTTTTTTACAAATAGTGAATATTTCTATTCACAATAAATATTTTTTTAAGAAATGAATACTCCTTTTAATAATAAATTTTTTTTTTACAAATAGTGAATATTTCTATTCACAATAAATATTTTTTTAAGAAATGAATACTCCTTTTAATAATAAATTTTTTTTTTACAAATAGTGAATATTTCTATTCACAATAAAT
>NW_026533163.1:1155671-1334346 GCF_026283585.1 Hylaeus volcanicus | reverse complement strand
ATAAATTTTTTTTTTACAAATAGTGAATATTTCTATTCACAATAAATGTTTTTTTAAGGAATGAAAATTTCTATTGACAATAAGTAATTATTTTAGTTAAGAATATTTGTTTTTCAAGACTTTGGCTTTTTAAAAGTGTTCTTGTGAATTTTTTTATAAAACACATAGTCTTTGGAAACTTAATAAACTATGAAGGTGTCTTGCTGTCTTGAATAAGATAAAGTTATCTGTACTTGTTAATAGAATGATACAGCGGATTGTGAGAGTGTAGGCAATTTCGAAAATAGGTCAGTCGTGTACTACTGGCGCTAACAAAATTTTTCTATTGCGTTGACTAATCCATTGGTTCCAAGATGCCGTTGTAATATTTAACAAAGGATTTGTCTCTTGTAAGCGATGAATGGAATGTTTTAAAGGAGGTCCATTAAATAAATCTTCTGGACTCATTACCTATATGGCGAAACTGACATAATTTCAGGACTTGTTGCAGCACGTTTTTTTTTTGCACCTACCTGTAAAATGGAAAGACCACTTAAAGCGTAGCATGTATGGTATAAATCTAAAAAGAGAATAGACAAGTTTCAGTGTAGAGTCGCTAGGGAAAACATGAGTTTGGAACGCGTCGCGGTGACCTACCTGGCGTGGCTTGAGGCTTATCCTTCAAACCCCCTTTATAAATGAGCATATTTTCTTTAAATCCTTCTTGACAACATCCAAGAATATACATCTACGTTAACATGAACAACAGGGTGCATTTTTTCAAGGTGATTAAGAATGAACATTATGTTTACTTGTAATGATTTTGTATTGAATATACACGGCTGGTAAAGAGACGGTATTTCCATTTTTAATTGACTTAAAATTTGAATGGTGGCAGTACACCAAAAACTATAACAACTATCATGTAATTTATTACATCGACCTTGGAAGCCTCCGGTTTCACTACTTTGCCTTTGAACCACCCAAAACTGAATTTCATAAAAAAAAAAAAATTTTTTTTTTATTTTTTGTTTTGGTTATTACTAGTAAGGCATTTAAGTCTAAATAATGAGCTTTTTGTAACAGAGCTAATGCAGCTAAGCCACAATAGGTATATCCAGCATGCGATTCTTCTTCAAAAAATCCCGCAATTCCCCCATCGTAGGACTGCAAACTTTTCAAGCACAACACAACATTTATGTTGTTACCTTCTCTATGTCGTTACAATTTTCACCTTTTAATATAAAATTCAATATCTTCAAACAGAGCCTCTTTATCCAAATCAAGTATGGTCGCTATAGCTATAGCACAATAAGTTCCTCTTCAAGATCACAACTTTAGTAAATCAGGATACTATTTGTTACAACATTCTACCTTATATCAAGTTCTCCACCTTCATGAACAAAAAATCCTCCAGTCACAGGATCCCTTAACGATTTCAACCAGCACGTGAATGTCTGTCTAAAATGTCTCTTTTTCAACAAAACGCATACCGACAAAACCAAAATTGTTTACTTGTTTAGACTAAGCAGCATATCAAAATTTCTTGAGTCCACCAAACTTGCTAAGCAGGCATAGGTGGTCGCAAGATGAGGTAATTGGCCTGCGCCTCCACTAAAACCGCCCAACCCGCACAACATTGTTTTGAGAAATTGGGGTATTCTATACAGAAATAGTAAGGGAGATGGTTCAAGTCTCCACGTATACAAAGTCGTGTTATTGAACTAAATTACTTGGCTTGAAATCGTTTAAATTCCTCATCTACAGCATCCTCCAAGTTGTCAGAGCCAAGTAATATAAAACTATGAACGATCCAAAAGATGAGCCACGGCTGACTTGCATCCAATGCTAGCATGGATCTAGGTAAAGAATAAAAATGTTTTGATAGCCAGGTTTTGTGATGATTCCTACGTAAAAGCAATCTGTCGAAAAAATCATGTACAAGTGTTGTTAATTGCAATCAAAACCACTTTAACTCCAACCCAAGCTTTTTTCTATTAGTAACAGAAAAAATTGTATTTTTTTCTTGTTCAATAGTGAAAAAAAAAGTAGTTGTATCCTAACACTTTTGTTATACGACAAACTAGACTTTGATCATATTTTTTTTGGTGAAAAAAATTCAAAAGAAATTTTTTATTATAAAAATATTCTCTAAAATTTTTTGAGAAGGAACAAGAAATGCTTTGAAAACTATTCCTTAGGAAATAGTGGAATTGTCATTAGAATTTTTTGAGGCTAAACAATGTTTTCATCAAGATTTACCTGGTTGACAATGTTTCAAATAAAAGGCCTTCTTTAAAAAAATATTTTGAATTAAAACGGGGAATTAAAAAAGTTGTAGGTAGCGCATCCACTGGCTTCTCAATTGTATCAACGTTCAGTAAGGATGGTGAGTCGATTTGAGTGAAATTGACGAAATGTGAGAGGTAAAGATCGTGGCACAATTTGATACTAGATTGCTTTTCTTTAAACGTTAGCGTTTCGGGTTCATCTATATCGGACATGGACATTTGATAACCAATTTTATGGTTTAGAGTCAAGATCGTGCAAGTTCAAGTGTTTTCGTGTTTAAAAGTTTATTAGGAACAGGTGTTAAACAGAGGGTTATCTTTTACACAACAAATGAAGCAATAGTGAATTGTTAGGTATAGTGTGTTACATTTACTAACAAATTGATATTTTCTAATTGTAATTTTTGACTACTAACGATTTAAGTTTTCTTTTGTTTATATTTATACACGCGAAAGAGTTGATACATTCCACTACCGGCCATAAGTACGTTAACTAAGGAACAAGAAGCAACGGTTGCGCGAAATTAAAAAGTCTTCTTTGTGTTAACAAGATATTTTTATTACCTGAAAAAAGATTCCAATTTTTCGGTGTGATCACTAAACTAAAGCGAGACCAAATGAGTCCTGTTGCTGTGATAGCTGCATTTTTTTTTTACAAACAAATGTCAAACAGAAAATTTTGTAAAACGTTGAAACCACCTAATTGAGTTTCCCATGAAATTTTCTGTGGTGAGCAACCCATATCTGCTAAATTAGCTAATGTGATACCCCATTTAAATGTGGGTGCCCAAAAATGAATGGTTAAAGGGCCGGCTGGATGAACTAGTACAGCACTTTCTTGTTTTCTCATATACTTTCACAACATATGACACTTACGTAAAAAATACTTTAGCTTGGCATTTAAGTGGCTTTTTTCGACATATCTCCCTATTGCAGGGCTTATTCCTGGGAAAAATAAACGACGCATTGAGTTACACGTAAAAAAAATGAAAGTAGGCTCACCTCAACACAGTGCCTATATTTTGTTATTTCTGTCGTACGCAGCTAAAATTAAATGAATACCAAGATAAAACAAGTATTTTCATTATACGTACTTGAAATGTCGTTTTTTTTTATTAATGTTACAAATTATGATATTTTTTTTTTCCAATGTCGTACCAATAACGTACAAGCATTGCTTTTCAATGTGAACCCTTTGTAGTATAACGACCTTCATGTGATGTTCCGCTTTACCGCCGAGAACAAGAAAACATTTTTTTAGTAATTATTGTTTTGTATAAAAAAAAAAAATAACAGATACATTGGTAAAAAAAAAATAACAGATAAACTAATTAAAAAATAAAATAAAGGTAACACACAAAAAAAGTTTCTTTTACTCTTTTAAACAATAAAAAAATAATAAAAGGCATCAATTCTTTTAAAGTGAAAAAAAATTAAAACGTGAATTTTTATTATTATTGAAAAAAAAATTTTAAAGTCAAGTTAAGTCAGTGTAGAAAGATTATCTTACTGTTGTCAAGAATACGAACTAAGATTTTGGAAACAGTGCTGATAGGAGGCATCAAGAGATGTTAATGCATTACGAAATTGACAAGGATCTAATGCTTCAAGTTCTACAAATGAATAAGAACATACCGATTGTTTGAAATAAATAATTTTAGTAAAAGTTATTTCGGAACGTACGTGAGAGAGTTGAAATAACAGTTTGATGGCATTCCATCGAATTATGTGATGTGCCATCAGGATATAAGTGGTTTTCTGTTAATGGTACATCCATAAAAAGTGATAAAATGGTTTCTAGAAGTAAACTTAAACAATTAAATGCAAGCATGGGATCAATTGATAAAAGAATCAATATGCCTGAAATTCCATTCATACGCAATTGTGTCAAGATTCATTTTTTACCTTGCACAGCTTGCGTTTTCATAGGAGAATGTTTCATAGTATTAATATGCTGAACATAAATGTCAAACACATCCGAGATCATATGTACAACCGGAGGAGATGAAACCCTTGCCACATAAGGTATTGCTGACACTAGCTTGTCATATAAAACAAAAGCCGATTCATCTTCTATAAAACGTATAAATGCTCCAGCAAGTTTCTCCATAATGGTCGCGTTATACGACATAAAAAAGGAAGTGTGAACAGAATCATGAGATGGAAAAACACTTGCAACGATTTTTTCTAAACAACACACGGCGTTACAGCAGATTCCTATATAAGGAGAGTCAATATCATCAGTAACCTAAAAGGTATTTTGTTTGGAAAAACACACAAAGAAAGGAACACACAGAAGCGTTTAGTCCATTTCTTTATTTTATTCTGTACCAACGGAACTAAAGTAGGGATACACACAGTAGGTTGAAAAGACGTATAGCTGAGTATGTAGCTAAGGACACCAAGGCAGTCGTGCTTGACGTTGCCATGAATTCTTTCATCTTTAGTAGTTTTCTAATTTTTCACAACACAACAAAGCATGAACGTTTTTTTGTTACGCTACCACAAAGTTGTTTCTACCGTATAACAATGAATGATCATATCCCTAGACTCGATAGTTTCAAAACATGGTTTGATGTCTTCTTGGAAAATATCACATAACATATACATAATATGTACACCCGATTCGAGTGATGTCGTAGCCGTGTAGGCGTTCGAGCGATACTCGACTGACACCGTATCACAGGAAACCAGTGTACGAGATGCTTGCGATGATTGTACAAAATTGTTAACACTTGTTAATTGATCTAAGCCTTGTTGTACTAAAACTAAACAATGGCGCCAAATGACATGCTTATATGAAGCGATATCTAAAGCGCAAAACGAAAAAAAATTATTTTTTCTGTTGAATGTATTCAAATTAATTTTTTTCTTTCACCTTTATTTGCTTCAAAAATAAGTCGGCTAACGGATTCACATAAAGCTGTAAAAGAAGGACACTCACATGAAACATTGATCCAACGTTGTAACAACGGCTCGACTATATTTTGATGCACACACGGTAAATCTTTCCACACATTAATCACTTCAATTAGAACGATGATAGCATCTAATAACACAATGACATTTTTCCCCTAAAAGTTCACAGAAAAGAATTTTTTTTAAGAGAATGTCATGATAAGAGGAGTGATAAAGATAAAAGAAGGTTTTTTCTTTTTTTAGACAAGGTCTTAAAGCAAAACAAACCTACGGGAAGAATAGAAAAAGCTTGATGAAACGTTGACATAATGGAAGGTAAAAAAGGTAACAATTTATCAGCTGCTGTTTCTTCTAAAAAGGCAAAGGCTGAGCAAGCAGCTTCTTGAACACATTGGTTTCCATCAAGAATACGTCGTAGCATCTGTCGAATAGTTGTATGAAAAATTCAAGTCTTTTTTTTTAATAAAAATACCCGTATTACAACTGTTTCTAACATAGTGGATTCTGTGCAAATCCAAGGAGAAAAGCGACTAATGGCCCATACGCTAATACTTCTAAGAATAGGCTAAGAAAGTATTGATTATCACTAGTTAGTGTAACACACCATATCATTACCCTGGAATCATCACACACTTGGATTAGAACTTGTATGATATCTGCCAGAAACGGTCGAAGTCCATTCAAACAGCCACGTGCAATCGCCCCAAGTACAAGTATAGCTGTTTCACGCGATTCCCACACTTTCACGTTCTTTAACCATTGATCAATTTGAGGTAAAACATAGGGCAAAATTAAGTCTCCAAAACGAAAAGAAAACCGATCCAAAAGAACAGCGGACGCCTTACGTAAAGTCCAATTAGTACCCCAGGTAGATGTGAGCATACCATTACTTTCATCTTCAAACTCATCATCATCATCATCATCATCATTCTTCTGCTTTCCAATACAATACACAAAAATGTTTCACCTTGTTTCTTCCTACCGTTGCGTTGTTACCCATAGTGGCATTCGAAACATTATGAATGTCTTTAGATTTACTTAAATAATGTTCCGAATCATCATAAAACTGCTGCTGATCCATTTGAGCGTAATCCCACTCGGAATAACGAGTATTAATAAATAGCTTTGGAATAATTCTTTGAAACAAAAATATTAGTGAGACATTTATCAAGTAGACAAAAAATAAAGCTTACAATGGAATAATGCATTTTAAAGGTTCATCTTTATCACATACAAAGACAATATGTCTTAAAACATCAGAAGCTTCAAGTTTGATATTATAAGGCTGAGAAACGTCAATGCATTGGATAAGAAAAGGTAAAAGTGACTCTAGACTGTCAGCTACAACTTTATACCAACGCATCACCATTAGTCCCATTCCTCGTAAAGTCTCTTGTCGTACTTCAATAGATGGATCAAGAGCAAGTTTACCTAAAAGTTCCCAATAAGATTGTAGGTGATGATGGAATACTTCATTTGGTGAAAAACACCCTTTTGAGTTAAATTGATTTAAACACAACACGCAGTAATAACGAAATGTTGAATCATAATTACATGCAGAAAAAATTTTTGGAAAGAGTGTTTTTTCTGAAAAAGACATGAAACTATAATCTATTGATTTGTAAGACGTTTTTAATTCATCCTCTATAATCATTGCTATAGGGCGAAAAGATGTATTTCGGATATCACTATTCTGGTGTTCCAAAAGTTGAATCAAATAAGAAAGTAATTCAAGTGTTTCTTCCTTTGATCCACTATGCGCAAGTGTCGTTAAAATTGTTGCTGCGGTATGACGGATAACTGTAGACGAATCACACATACCTTTCATGATACAATTTTTGACATATTGTAATATACACTGAAAACGTTTTTCTAAAGGATGAGAATTCAAATAGTTATCTTCAACATTCCAAACAACATCAGCTTTTCCAGAAACACAAGAAAATAAAAAGGGAATACGAGTTTTTAGTAAGAGACCCGCACGTTGACGTACATCTTGATCACAATCAGGTAAGCATGAAAACAAAAATGCATAGTAGCAAGCTATATTGCATTTTTTATTGAGGTTATTGATAGATTCCGCAACATGGCTTTGAACTGCCGTATTAGGAATTCCTGCCTCATTTAAAATACTTAAGAGTAAACCCAACACTTCCGAGTCAGGCTCCCATAAAATTTCACTCATAGTTTAATGTATACTTTGATATAAAAAGAATACGTTAATTTTTTTAATGAATGGATGGAAATATTATTCGATCAACAAATCCACAAAAACTGTTTTTTTTTTCTTCATCCTTCTGATAAATATCTGAACCACTTCTTTCATAGGTCTAATATAATTCTGCTATCATCACCATTGAAACACGATCATGTTATCAAAGCGTTTCTGTTGACAATAACCCTAACTTATACTAGAAGTTAGGGTCATTCACTAAACAAAAAATTTGTTTTACAAAATAGACTAGAGAGCATAAGGTTACTCTTGGTGTGGTTAAAAAAAATTCTCACAAGAAGAAGAATTTTTACATAATGAAGAAACTCATATCAACATCTTATTCTGATCTGCTACCAATATTTGATTCTCATTAAGAGTCATACGACAGAATACTAAAACGAAATGTCAATTAAATGTTACATTTCTAAATATTAAAAAAAAGAATACTTTAATATGAAAGCATGATAATAGTACGAAATATGGTTGTATTGTGTGACTTTATTCAATTTACCAAAAAGAAACAACGACACGTTCAGTGCATTTTGTCATGTAACCAAAGTTTTCAACTCAAAAATGCGATTTCTCACTATGCGGTAACGACAATATTTTAAATATTAAGAAACAGTACCTTGCACTAGACACTCACACATATGTTTCATAGGACTGGAATTTGAAATATTTTCAAGAAAACGGTAGTTATTGGATTGATACCTGACTAACTTTATAAAGATTAAAAATCTAATTTTTTTTTTCTGTCATTCAAAAAAGAATATTAATGAAGATTAATATCACTCGAAACAGAAAAATATTTTCTGATTTATAATTTTTGATCACACCCGTCCTTGCACACCTGAAAATTTTTGGAGTGATACCAATAAAAAAAAAATTAGAAAATAATTGGTACACCACTAGTTTTCTGTTAACCCGAAATGTCAAAAATATTCGAAACACATTCATCGATGCCACGTAGTGATTCGTTTTTAGAGGAACATGCAATGCTATCAAATACTATTGCGGAGAAAAGGCATAAATCCTTTAAGAAGGACTCTGAGATGAAAATCAATGAAGGTGAGGCTGTAGAATCGTCAATGATCCGTCTTGCATCCGTCGTTGTGCTTATGGTACAATTCATTGCGTTTTGATTAACGTTGTTATGATAGTCTTTTTTACAATAGGTTGGATTTTCAGGTATAATCATGCCATGCAACAGTGTATTCAAAAGTAATTGTTTTATAGAAGGATTAACACACTTAGCTTCATTAGCTATTTATTACTTATTTAAGGTAAAAATAAATGTTGTATTATGTTGATCTTCAATTATTAAGAAAATGTTTAGGATGATTTAGGGTAGGAGACCCCGTCAAAAAGGATATTTTTATCTAGTTGCTTGATTATTTTTATTAAATTAAAACCGTGTCATAGTAGATTTTGCTTAGAAGACCAAGTGATTCTTCTTAATATGTTACAGACTCTCCCCTGCTCAAGTGTCTTTACTATTCGTCGCACCAGCGTTTCCATGGTTTTTAAAACCTTTGTTTGGTAACAAAAAAATTTCTCAGATTTTTGTTGTACAAATAAAACCTGTTTAGCATTTTACAGTGATTCGTTTCCTATTTTTGGTAGGCATTCTGTTTTTTATAGAATTTGTTTTTTTCAACAAAATCACTTCTTTTTCTTTAATAGGTTTAAGACGCAAACCTTATCTTCTATTTTTTTCTGTTTTGCAAACATTTGGCTTCATTTTATTGGGTTACGGAGTTCATGGAGTTATAGGCGCTGTGTTATCCTTATTTATTATAGCCTTCAGTGCTTCGTTTTGTAGTGCCATTGCGGAAGTAGTTTATGATAATAACAATAGAGTATCCTGTTTATTTTTTCTTTATGTAGGCCCTGCTAGTAGAATTAAGTCAGGGGTTGCGGGAGGATGCATCGAGTGGTGTTTCAGATTTTACAATGGCCAAGGTCATATCCAATATGTGATTAATTAATTAATTAATTAGCTTGTGGCTTGTTATATTTTAGGGCGTTGGATCTCTTCTTGTTGCTTTTTTCTCAGGATACTTGTTAGAGGTTATTTTTAGTATTTTAATATACAAAAAAGGGTATTTTGTTGATCCTTAAAACTTTTTTTTAGACGGTTCCCAAAAAAACAGTTTTTTTAACGACAGCTTTTTTCCCGTTAATAATTTTTTTTGCTGCTTTACCTTTAAAAGAATCAATAAAAGTTGGTGTTATAAACTAAAGTACCATCTCAAAAATGAAATTTTGTTTTACTTTGAATTATCTAGATACCTTCGAGAAATGCTACCCAGCAATTTTTAGAACTTTTAACCTTTCTGCGTCAGAGACTTATTTGGGGTAGTTGAAATTGTACAAAAGCAATTTAAAACAAATGGTGGTTTTAGGCCCTGTTATCTTTATTTTAGTTTTTATGTACGTTGTCAGTTTCGAATAATCAGTATTAGTACATTTTTATGATCCAAAGGGCGGGTCCTGATTACGATGACGCCTTATTCTTTTACTACACGGATGTACTTGATTTCAAGCCTAGTTTTATGGGGACATTACGTTTCACTTATGGTATGGCTGCGATAGCCGGAGCATTGGCTTACCGAAAATCAATGTATACTACGTCTTATCGAAAAGTAATCAATTTTTGTTTAAATTTTATTTCATTCAAGTTCATTCGTAAAACTTTAGATACTTTGGACAAGTATTTTATTCTCTCTTCCAATTTATTTGTGTATGTTAAAATGTACTTTTTAAATAGAAACTACGTCCACAGACACTCCATGTACAAAAGAAGCATTGTTTTAAAAATTTCGTATTTTTACATGTCTCTAGCACCAATACTTTTAGTAACAGGATTAAACCTGCGTCTTGGCATTTCTAGTATGAAAGAAATGAAATTTTTACTAAAAATACGATTTTTGACCAATTTGGGTGTATTTTTTAGACAAGCTTTTCGTATTAAGCGGAGGCTTTTTAAACGAAGCTGTCGCCGAGGTGTTCTAATAACGAAAACATTGAACATATTTTTAACCCATTTTTTTTCGTTTCTAGATCCAACTTCTTCCCTTGTTAGTGTTAACAGCTTGTATTTGTCCTAGTGGGTTAGAGGGATCTGCATATAGTACGATGATTGCAGTTCGTAATCTTGGTTCAGCGTTATCGAAATGTTCTTCTTCACTTTTGATGTTTGGTACGATTGTTAGATTAATGAAGTGTTGAATCAATATTAAATAAATATGTTAAAAAAGCATTAAAAATCGATGGAACCCATTTTGATCATCTAGTTGCGTTTATATGTATTTGTGGATGTTTTAATCTACTACCATTTTTTTTTCTGCGTCAAGTAAGCTGAATGAGTTTTTACGTAGTCAATAGGACGAACTATTGTATTATGGTATGACTTTTCTGTCTAGATTCCTACAGATAAAGAATTAGAGTCTGTTTCTAACAAAAGAAATTCTAGTTTGCTTCTGGAGACTCCAACGATTTTGTCTTGTTAATGTCATTATATTTTCGTAAAAAAATGTCTTTTAAAAAAACTGATAATGTTGATGACTTTATCAAAACGATTAAGGTTAAAATAAGAATAAAGGAAACATTTATATTTTATTGTACTATTTAAATTATTTTATTAACCAAAAAACGGTTTGAACAGGATTTATAAACAATAAAACACAGAATCTATATGCTTGTTAGTGGAAAGTACGTTTCAAGAGGAACTAGAATGAACATTGAACAATCCTGTCAGTCAAAGTATTTTAAAAACAATAAATGCAGTTTATTTTAATAAGTTTTCTAAAAACAAAAAAATGATTTTACTACACTTTTAATTCGTTCGATGACAAACGGAAATCACAATAAGAAACGCTAAACAAATGAAACATATTAAAATCAAATACTTTGTTATTATAAAGAGTTTTTCATTAGAAAGTGGAGTATTAGAAAATAAATCACTTTTCGTGTTGTTAGTAGAGAAAATGTCAGACAAGAGATGAGTAGTCGAAGTGTTAGTTTGTTTTGTTTCATTAATTAAATAATGTCTGCCGTTAACTGGAAAAGGATCTGTTTGTGTAGATGAATTGAGAGGATCCGCAAAACTTGGCAAACCGGTTAAAGTGATGGTTTGGTAAGAATTTGGCTTCATATAATAAGAGTTGTTTGCATCATCTGGTGAAACATTAGAACTGAAATTTGTCCAAGTTGAATTAGCAGATCTTATTCTTTTTTTTTTAATACTTAAATTTGAAATACCAGATGCACCTGACGAGTGGAACGAAACGATATCACCAATACTATCGTAAATTGTCGCATTGCTAGAAGGTGGTGTTTTGTCCAATTTTTGATAACTCGTTACCATTTCATTTTTTGTTGAGTTAATTGTATTCGTGACAAAACCGAGTGTACTGTTGATATTATTTGGTTTATCATCGACTACTTCATTTTTCTTTGCAACATTTGGAGTAGAACTCTGATTGACAGGGTGCTTCGTGATATTATTTGAAGGTGAAGATGTGATTTTTTTTTGGAAATCTGATATATCAAATGCCTGTCGACGATTATTCCATTGAAGTACTACATTATTTGGGAACCATTCATCCTTCCAGTAATACTTTACTAAATAGCCTAACGTATTTGTTAAATGGAATTCAAAAAAATGATCAGACAACAGATCTAACTTTTGAGAAGATGGACTCGTAAAATTATAACCTTTAACATCCTCGTTATTTAAAAGTTTAAAATATTCAGCAGGCGTTGTTTTATTCATCTTCACAGAAAGATAACATAAAGTACATTCTTGTTTTAAGGGAAAGCCATCCGTCAATTCCTGGATAGGTTTTCCGAAATTCTTTACAAAAGCATCCAATCCGCCTAATGTTTTTGTTGTAGGTAAATTTGAAAACTTAAATCCTATTTCATCTAAAAAAATACGCCTGGTAACTAAATTATGAAGACGCCAAAAATAAAGAACTAAATATTTTGAATCATCGATGATTGGCTCAGTCGAATTTTTATTGCTTTCCATCAAATTTTGAAAATCATGACTTGCTTTTGAAAACGTTACAACACTAGAAACGGCGGAAAAATGCTTCCGACATTTTTGGCAAGGCAAAGATCTGGAAATTACACTTTTCAGTATCTTAAACATTTTCTCAGGATACATAGGATATCTGTACGAAAGTAGATTCGCATCATTTGATTCTGTTGATGGTGATAAAAAAAAATGAGAGAAAGTTTTATTTGCACGGGATTGCCATAAAACATGATTCGAGATTGTTAAAAAATGAAAAAGTACCCACATATCCGAAAAAACGGCGCCAAAAGGTGCAGTGATTAAGGGAAAATCTTTCTTTAATTCAATGTGAGTCTTAAACAAATTTTTATAATCTCCAACAGGTAGTGTTCCATCTTTCATATTCTTCAAAATTTCTTGCTCGAAATTAAGAAACAGCAACCGAACGTTGTTACCAGGTAACAAATTTCTTATCGCCATTAAAACATCTAAAATGATCGTTAAGACATGGCTGGGAATTCTATCTTTCTCTGCTAAACCAGAAAGAAAATCTTGTTTTAATAAACGATAAATACAATTTAAAATATACAAGTAACGCTTATCAACCGTTTCTTGATTTAAAATACTCAAAGTCGCATTGGGAGGTTCGTTGGCCAATTCTACAAGTTTGGAAACAGGAGGCACAAGGTCATTTTTTTTAGATGGTGCTAAAGTGGAAAATATTGTAAAACTCTGATTATTGAGAGTCGACGAAGAAATTAACTCTTTAGATGACATGACAGCAGAACAACCATCATAGAAACCTAAACTACATGTTGTGTTGATCCACTGAACGAACGCATTACGTTGTACTGTTGTTACCAATGGATTCTTATTTTCATAACGTAAAACAAGAGAATACTTTCTGTATTTGGCATAAACTCGAATATGAGGATACGAATGAATTCTCAGATTATTACAAAATGTCATATGTTCGTCCGTACCAGGCTTTCTATCATGACAATCAAATGCATAAAATTTTATATTACGATGACATGATAATGCTTTAGATGCTTCAATAAAAAATGGCGCAGTTCTGTGGCAATGTGAGCAATAAGACAGATAGAAAAAATATACTTCAAGCTCCGGTGGATCAACACTTCCATTTTCAAGAGATTCACGTAACCCTGGATCAATTTTATTGGATTTCGAATAATCAAGAAGAGATAAATTTGTTTGAATAATTTTAAAAGGTGAAAAAGAACGAAGAACTTGATCTATTTCATTTTTGTCGTCATATTCCTTAACATATTTTTGATCCTTCACTGGAATCAACAATTCAATGCGTTGTGGATGTGAAGTGTGGTTCGTTTGACTTTGATTGGAATTGTTTTCATTTGCATTAAGTTGTGTATCATTCAACTGACTTTTTGCCACTGGAGTAATTTCATTCTTAACATTTTCTGAAACAACATTTTGAAGGGATCGAGTTACACTTCGAGATTTCTTAGGTTCCTTTTTAGTACTTTTCTTTTCTGTTTCATGGTCAACGTTACTTGAATTTCTTTTAGCGGTTTTCGTAACAAGCGTTAACTTTTCAATGGCATTTGCACCTAATTGAAACGTATTTGAATTCAAGCCAGAGCCATTTTGGATAAAATGGTCTGATTCATTCTTTTTAAGGGTAGTATTGCTTCGGAGGAAGTTATTGGCACCAATACCATGATTTTGGTAATCTAAAGTAAAAGTTAGCGTAATTGTAGTGTTAGAGTTTTCATGCTCGCTTTCAAATCTTAATGAGTGGCACGAAAAGCTAAGAAGAAAGAAGAAATAACTAAAAAAAAATTGTTTCATAAAAAAATTACGTTTATAGACTCCAAAAGAAACATATGGTGAGATTCAGCTGTACTGAAAAAAAAATTAACTTGATTTTATCTTATTGAGGGACATATTAACATGTTTTAGCACCACTCCTCACGTACACAGACAATTATTTTCACATATAAACACAGTTTTACACAAAAAACAAAAATATTTTCACACCAGATGAAATTCGGGACATGTTTTTTTCTACAGTTGTGAAACGATTGGATAAAAAATAAAGCAATGGTCGGAGGGTGCCAAGAAAAATAAATAATTAAAATATTAAGTAATTTAATTTAATGATAGTCAAAAATAATTTCAAACAAGGCTAAAATTATGTTGAACAGGATTTTAAAGTTTTTTTTCTGTTTTTAAATAACACTTGTTTATATGCGAAAATCGTGTCTAGATAGAGTTTTACCGCTATTAAGACGTTATGTGAATATATTAAAATCAACATGAACGAAATCAAGAAACACACTGTAATGTTTTTTATAGAATCTCTACACAAAACTATAAATTTTAAATTCAAACTATTATGCTTTCTATCTTTTATGGAATGGAGTCGTGTTTTTTTACTTGGAACACTTTTTTTTTTTTTTTCAAGCCAATTTTTTTTTTATTTAAGTATGTGAAAATTAAAAATATTGTGATTGGGTTGTTTTAGAAAAAAAGAGATTACGAACACTTTTCAACTGAAGCTGTCGCTTCGAAATTGGTGACTAAATCAGGTATTTCATCAGAATCATCTACATCAGATATTTTTGAAACTGGTATCGAACTGGGAGAATTTAACTTGAGAGTATCGGTGACAGCGTTTGTTTCTTGCATTTTTTGCCATTCAGATGCAAATTTTTTAAGAATGTCTGTGGTTAACTCTGGAACAGAAGACAATAACTGATCTACGGTTTTCTCTTCACCTGCTCCTGTAACAATGAATGTATTCGCGTTGATAGCGACATGAACCTTTGGCTGATTGAAACATAAAGCTTTTCCATCTTTTCGTATCATTGCTACTTCATCGACACCTGGCAACTGAGACAAACCCATTCGTTTAATAGTGGTTTGCAATTTTTTATCATCCGCATAGGCTGATTTATGAGCTACGGCTCGCCGTTGTAGTCTCGCGCTATTTTTACCACCTACGCGCGTTCCTAATCCTATCCTTTCACGCAATCGTGCACGGGCAGCGAGAATTTCCGGGTCTGCTGTACTCATGGAAGCTTTGACAGAAACTATACCTCGGTGAATCTACACTACGTGTTCACTTTTTGATATGAAACAAACTAACGCTTTTTTGTAGCTTTTAAAAAACAGACGTACCAGGAATTGATTTCGGTGCATGCAGCTATTGGGGCAGGGACGCGACCCAACCACTATTTTTTTTTTATTGGAGCATACAAAAGCATACGGCCTCACCAAGGTTTCTACTGTAAACCAAACGTTTCTGTTGAAAGTTGCTCCATTCGACGTATAAACACATTTGAAAAAAAAAGATGGGAGATACTTGGACTAACATACAAATACACTCGCGCGGGCGCGCACACACACACACGCACACACACGTCCAGATGTAAGCGTAAATCGACATACGTCTGTAACTCTATATTTATACGAAAAGTTTCATTTTAAATTATTTTCATATTCTTTGTTTGACTAATATTGTTATTTTCTTTTTAATGTGTACAAGGTAGAAACAAAAAAACTGTAAAGTGCACTTTAAATGTACAAGTGTGTTAAGTTTTTCTGAGTCTCAAAAAAAAACTGCATACTTCGACCTCGTGCATGTCTTTGTTTTGATACTCTTTTTTGAAATCATCTTGTTAACGCATACAAAAAAAGTTTGTATATAATATAATAATAAGTTAGAAATTAAAATAAAATAATTAGTTTTTGAACATTAAAGCGGGAGTTGAACCACATACATAACTCGATCAATCAAGTTTTTGTTTTGTAAGCCTGATTGTACTTTTTAGCTTAAGAGACGAGTTTTGTTTATCTAGTCTAGTTGACAAAAAAAGAAAAATCATATTTAATTTTTGTTCATAGCATGCAATGTAGAAGAATTTAAAGTTTAGTAAAACTTAAGCCACGACAATGAAAGTGCAAGTACATACGATGCTTTAATATCAGTTCATTTATAGTTTAGACTTGTTATTAAAAAATCCGAATCGATGAGGGTGGATCGGGTTTCAGCAGGTTTACCCTTTTCTCCAAAACGTTTACAAAGTACGACATTAACAAATGAAGAACCTACTTTATTAGCGTCACTCTACGGTACATCGTTTAATCGTTCTTATGAGAAAAGAGTCCAAACAATGTCTGCAAAGGTTGCGGAGAAGTCTTTTTATGGGAACTCTAATGCAGCAGAGTATAATGTTGAGAAAACTCAACCATTAATTTTTTGTTCAAGTGATCTTCATACTAAACAAAATGATTCTTACCGTTTTCCGTGTAACACGTCCAATGCTATCAATCCGTCGTGTAATGTTACCAGACATAAAATTTCAACAAAACAATTGCCTTTATCACAATTGTATACAAAAACTTTGGACACACAGTGGCAGAATAAACCGGATGCAATCAAATTTGAATATTTTGATAAAAATCAATGTCACCTGTTAAAGAAATCAAATCACGTGACAAGGGATCCAGGGTTCACGGAATCATCAAGAAAAATGAAGGAACAAATAAATCAACTTCGTCGAAGTTATTTTCGATTCGCTTTAGAACTTTCTAAATTGTGTACAAAATGGTACCGCCATACTTTGAAAAAATACTTTGGAATTTTTTACTCGGAACTAAAACGAATCAATAAAACAAATCTATCTTCTCAAGTAACGAAAAAGAGCTCATGCTGCCTTCGACATATAGGTAATCGACGATTGATGGCGTCTGTTTTATTTAAAAATCTCATGATTTTGATTCTAAGTCCAAAAAAATTAAAGTTAATTGGGTTTTGTCGCTTGATAAAGCACTCTATTAAATCCTTACCTTGTTCACATGAATCGTGTACAAGTGTTTCAAATTTTGAAGCATTTCAAATCGAAAGGGGAGTTCAATGCATGCAGCGTGTACTATTACGTGTTTGTTTCAAGAAGTTTCAATCAACATGCGTTGTGACATGGAGAGAAATACGTCCTTTAATTCAACAAGTGACGCATCTTGTTCAAAGACATTTAGAGAGTGATCGGTCTTGTGATACCGTCACATCATCTGTGTCAACGAATCAAACTAGTAAAGTAGTGTGTGACTCAATCCATGAAAACAGAACTTATTCAGGATCAGATCTATTGTTCCCGCGATCTAATGATAAGAAAATATTAGTGAATGAAAATGTAGATCAAAATACGTTTGATATACCAGTCATGGTGTGTGCGAAATCTCTATCAACATGTGAGACATTCCCTTATACTTTATCTTCTGAGTCCATCAAAAAACTATCGACTGAGTTAGTGAAGAATGAACAACTTGTTACTGATGTATCTTTTACCAGTCATTCACATGATTTCCAATCATTACCTACTGCACAAGATATAACGAAGGAAGAAAATCAACCAGAAGCAATTGGCTATTCAAAGGAAGGTAAAAAACAAGAGGCGATAAGACGACAATGTCGCAATGAAAAGGTCTATAATGGTTTAGGAGAAACGAAAACGCCACATTTTTTTGCATCTTGTCAAAGCACACAACAAACAACTATGACCTATGAAAATTTTTATTTAAATGAAATGTGTCAAGGAGATTATTTTGTTAAATACCATCGTAAAAGTGGGAAACCTAGTTGGCGCTACATTTGGGTATGGAATGTATTAAAATGCATTAAACACTCAATTTCTTTCTACCAGGTGGACCCAGGTGAGGGGACTTTGTGTTGGCGTTCTTTTAAAACAAGTTCGACACCCGTCAAAAATAATTTACCTCCTCAACAAGAAACAAATTTGAGACGTAAAACAAGTCAAAGATTATCCCGTTTTTTCTTTCCATTTACAACAAAGGAGAAAACATCCGGGACTTTAACTTCATGTGATTTAAATAGAATACCATCAGAGTCCTCTATATGCTTGCAACGGAGCCAATCGACATTAACAACTTCCACAAAAATTCAATCTAAGCCATCTTTTCTAGGTGACGTTTAAAAGAAATTTTATAAAATCAAACACTGTTTTACTAGGTGTCGAACCACAATATGTATTTTTATCTAAATTGAAAAAGATATCTTATAGTTGGATTTATAAGCCTAACAAGGCAGCATCCCTCATACGTAAACATTCTCGTAGGAATACTTTTTTTTACAATATGTTAATGCGCAACATTTTCTTTTTTTTTTTTGCACTATATTTGTAGCATCATTCCCTTATACTTGTCATTGCTCACCACAACCATGCTTTCACCCAATGACATCCTTAACGTTCCTTTTAGTACTTTACGGTGATCCACCACGGAGTCGCAGCTTTAATTCGAAATTCCGTAAATTTTCCTTACTTGGAAAAAATCATCCTTCACCTACTCAGCATATTCTCCAATTCACTTGCGTGAATCCAGAACAACTGTATACTTGGTTAATAGGTTAGTTGACTGACTTTGAACACAAACAAAATGATGTTTTTCCGTGCAGGACTGCATATTCTTATGATCTCGCATCATGTCATTTACCCTTCCATTTATTTACATCGCTCTTTTCAACAAGGTTTAAACATACTATACAACCAAACAACAATCAGCACACATGAAACTATACTTTTAAAACGATTTCTTGTACTTTTACGTTGGGACCGACTTCGCCGTTTCGTACGTCATTTGAATGTTATCAGTGCACACCGGTAAAAAGAGTGCTAAATAGTTCGTTTTGTAAAAAAGCATTTATTCAAACATGAATAAGGGTGGTGGTTCGAGCGAAGAAGAACAAAAACACATTTTACAAAATTGAATAATAAAGTTTAAAAAGTCAACTGTTTTATATTACAGAATTAACAATTTGTACAAATTCCGGTTTTAAAGAAGCGCCTCCAACAAGAAAACCATCCACGTCTTGTAATTTCGATAATTCTTCGCAATTTTTCGCATTTACAGATCCCCCATAAACAATTCGAACCGATTGCGAGATAGTGTTACCTTTTTTTTCATGAAGAAAACTTCTTATGAACTGAAAAAAAAATATTGCACTCAAAATCTTTCGTCTATACATTCTCTAAACGCATACAGCATGGGTATCTTTAACTTGTTCTACCGAAGCAACGACTCCAGTTCCGATCGCCCACACAGGTTCGTACGCTATAACGATTTTGGACCAATCCTTACAATCTATTGAACATTTATTAAAATTATATAGTTTTCAACACGTCGACTGCATAACATACCAAGAATCACGTTCAGTTGAGACGCTAATACAGCTTCAGTCTCCCCACTTTCTCTTTGTTGTAAATTTTCACCTATGCATATAACCGCAAATAAATCATTTTTGTGGCAGGCGTTTAATTTTATAGCCACATCGCTGTCTTTTTCGCCATAGTATTGTCTTCTTTCTGAATGTCCAATCAAAGCCCATTTCAATTGAGCATCTTTCACCATTTCACAGCTAAAAATAAAAAAAAAAGTATTTTTCGATACTCCTTGTAAATAAATTACCTCATTTCACCCGTATATGCGCCAAAGCCCGTTAGTGAAATGTTTTGACTTCCAACATTTATTTTATGACACACCGTGTCACGAATTTGAAGCATATGAATAGGAGACGGAAATATAACAACATCTACAGAAGTGGAAAACATTCCTTAAAGTATTTTTAAAATAAAAATAAAAAACCTTTTACCTATACGTTGAGAATCCCACTCAGCTTGATTTAAAAGCTTGACGAGAGCCCCATTACTTTTTTCAGTTCCGTTACATTTCCAGTTGCCTCCAACCCATGGTTTTCTTTGAGCGTTCACCATTTTTTATTTTTTTCGTGCCAACGTTTTTTTTTGTTTGATAATATAAGCGTGCCTTCGTAAGTTTAACACATGAGTATGGGACAGTTTTTACGCTTCCTTACACACACGAGATTAGAACATTGTTTTTTTTTCCTATTGGACTTGGTATAAAAGATCTCGTTTGCTGACATCAATTCTTTTATTTTATCGCTGAATTTCTAGCATTTTTTATTTAATATATGAAAAAAAATCATAAAAAATTTCGTTGTTTTAAATTGAGATAAAAAAAATTAGGGACATTTCTTGTCAAAAATTGTATCTCCGTGCTCCTCATATTCACTGCGAGTCACAAGAAAATCTTGAAAACTTGCTAGACATGTCAGAATAGAACTTCCTATGAAAACTGTATGACGTCGAAGATGTTTTTGAGGTGGATAAAGAATTTTCAAATTCTAACAAAACAAAGTGAAGTTGACGCTACATAAAAAAAACATACTGAATAGCTTTCAAGCTGTGTATGCACTTCTTTTTGAAACTTTGAAAAGAAGCCTGAAAACATTGTATTTCCTCCCGTAACAACTATTGAATTCAAGTGCGATTTCACTCTGGTTATCGTAAAGTCAATATGTTGTTGGAAAAAGAATTATCGTACTTTGAGGTTTTTTCCTTGTTAGCTCGATTTAATGATTCTGTAATACATCCAGTAGTACGTTACAAAGCAAAACGAGATACACATTTTTAACAAACAATGGAGATATATTACCTAGCATCATACAAGAACAGCTCCAGTCTTTCGTATTTAGTTTCCCATCTGAACTCATTTCAGACAATAAATTTTCACAAGTCTCTTGATGATTTCCAGAAACTAAGGGATCAAGCACGTGAGATAGTTGACCTGATAACCCGTATACATAGTTTAAGTACGTTCTTATTTCATGCAGCAACTAAAAATGAAAACTATTACTCGTATCAATGAAAGTATTATCAGGTAGCTGATACGATATGCCGTTTCTGATTGATAAAATATTTACAAAAATACGATAAGACAAATTATTGACTTTGATTTAACGAAATCGTTTTCACTTCTATTGAAAGATAATTGACGCTTTATGTCTTCCACCATACACTCTAAACTCCAATCCCAATAGGATTGTGTAATCTAAATCAAAGAAAACAATTATATAGAAACATACGGTTCACAAAAAAAAACTAACAAAAGTTTCACGGAAAGGCTTCATTGTAGGTTTTTTTGAGTAAGCGTAGAATGGGTAAACAACTTGTTTGTCTTGAAATAACGATAAAATTTCTTTATTAAAGAAACATCCTCCAATAGGAGTTTCAATAATTGTGGACTGTAAGGTGTACCCTTGTAAAACGACCGATGATGTTGTACGACTATATCCCGAATCTAGTAAAGTTAGTTTAAAGACTCAACCCCATTAAACCATGAACGTTTATTTTACCCCATACAAGCGCGGATGTTTGCCCACAACCATAAGTGGCCAGAACAGGTTGCTTGCTGAAAAAGATACCCTCACACTAAAGATTTACAACACAATGCCAGCAGCATTTCATTAGGATTCTCATGAGTCGAAATGTACTTCAAGCGATGAAAAGAGTATACTTGCTAAACAGTTACGTAAGTTTCTAATAACATAAGCAGAAAATGTATGCTGGCAAAGTCACTACAACAATCATAATTCACGCCATTTCTTGTCTGACAAAATATTTTATTAATTTCTCATCCTAGCATAAAAAGTATAACAGGTTAAAAAGAAAGCCAATGAATGACTTGAGGTTTTGATAACATGCATGAAGAAGCATGGAACATTATTTTTCATGAGCTAAACACTGTTACTGTAATCGTACTTTTCCATTCGACTTTCGTAAAATTTAATAAAATATTATCAGAGAGTTTTACGGCAAAATAATAGAACAGAATAAAGAACTAGTAGATAAGAAAACCATTGTTTGTATCTTTGTTAATTACAGCCGAACCCGACTTTGAAAGAATAAACAAAAACATAAAAAAAGAAAAAAAATTTCTGCCAATACCAGACAAACAAAGAAGCACGTCGTTAGTATTCAAGCAAGTATTCTATAAAAACCATTTATTCCATTAAATTTTTTACTTTGTTTTGTTACTTTAATTACAGAAAAAAATATTTTTATTTAAGAGAAAAGACATGTCAATGAAGAAAAAGAAATGTTTACGTTACTACAAAGGTACGTTTTAGCATAGGTAGAAAATCAATGTGTTACTCGAAATCTCTAATGTTTACTTTAACCTATTTTCAATTTTTTTTGCAAATTACCGATCAGTCTTTGCAGATTCAGGAAGCAAAAGGGGTAATGTTGACAAAGTCGATGCAGAGGAAGGACTCACGGCTAAAAAAGGTGATTAAGAAGAGGAGTATCAGATGCTATAAGACCACATTAAAATACCTCTAGGTTTCATTGAGTGGACAATTGCATTTTTCAAAGCATCCTCGTCTTCCACTGGGCAATAATTTATTACAATATAGTAAGACTTTGGTTTTTTTTCATGAAAAGCACCTTTGTAGGTTTGAGTAGAACTATCATAAACATAAGGCTTGATAACATCAGTGTCATACATCACTTCCTTGGGATCCAGAGGAAATAAGTAGGTTTTTGAAGAAGGTGATAATACTATAGACGAATTGACGACTCCAGAAGCCTTAATTAATTACAGAGTTATGTTATGTATAGAAGAAGCTAATTGCATTTGAATAAAGAAATTTCGTTACCATACAAAACTCATTACAAGGTTCTGCATTTCCAGAGAGTCCAACGCGTAGTGATGATTCACTAAGTTCTAGGATACGTGCATTACAAGTTAGTTGATTCGTGCCATCTACATAAGTCACTCAATGAAAATCCAAACGACCGTAACGAAAACATAAACAGGTTTACCATAAGCATCGGATATCATTAGTTCAAACAATTGGCTTGAATGTTTTTATTTAACGTATAACGTTTTGAAAAAAAAAAAAAAAATTCACCTTTTAAATGACTGGACTACCTGACGAATAGTTCTGTGTTCTCTTTTATTACTGCGTTTTAATCAAGAAACCCAAAAAAAAAATTAAATTCCTAAAATTATCACACTTGTTCATACAAGGCAGTGAACAAATGTTTTCTTTCTCAACGAAAAAAAAAATCTTTAACAAGTTCTTTTTAGTTTTATTGTCTTCTCTACAAATATTCTTCAAGTAAAAAAATTTAAGCTGCTTAATTTTCCACATGATAAAAAATGCTTGATAAATTCTTTTCGGCGTCTAGAAAAGTTATTGTGTATCCAAATTAATTCTTTTACTTCCAAATTTAGCATAAAGCGAAGCCTTAAGCTGTTTCATTTGTTCTTCTACATGAGCTTTTTTAGTTTCATGTTCCCGTATTTCTTGCTCTTTCTCTTGTATTAATCGTTGAATCGATTTTTGAATTGTACTCTCCTTTTCCTTGTAAAACGTTTCTCCAATTTTCAAACTACAATATTTAATAAAAAAAATAGTAAGAAATGATATGGGATATCCAATGCATCTTACAGTGAAATGTCAGGATTTATACAAACAAGAAGCTCTTCGTCAGCATCCTTCAATTGTTGTACTTCTTCCTTAAGATAATTATTAATATAAAAAGAAAGTCAAGTACATGGCATACTTTGCAATGAACGATTCGATCAGAAATTTCTCTTGCCTCTATAACTAAACAGGAAAATTCATTAATTTTTTCTTGATCTTCCCATACAACTGGTACATCGTCGTTTTGTGTCACTTCCGATTTTATCATTACCACTTTGTTACAGTTGAAGCAAAAAACTTGTGTTAATGACAGCACCCTGGCTTATTATGAAAACTGGTACAACAGAAATATTGTATTTGAAATCCAATGTAGCCTTTAGGCAATAAAACTCCCACATTTATTAAAAAAAAATCATTAGATGAAATGTTATTGATTTTTTCATTTTTAACAGTTACATGAATTAAAAAGATCATTTCTGACATTATGTTTTGAGCTAAAAGAAATTGATCACTTGAACAAGAAGTTATTATACCATTAGAAACACTAGTTTTTCGCTTCAACACAAAGTGCAGTAAAATACAAGAGTTTATGTGTTACGCCAATGCAATTGTTGAAAAAATGAAGGGAAAAATCACACAAAAAACTACAAGGGAAGCTAAAAACAAAAAGATTTCTGTCATAAAATTTAGTTGATTTCCCCTACAGACATTAAATAGAAATGAGTGAAAAGAGTAATATTTAGAATTTTAGTACCATGTAAAAATTTTTAAATTGTTTACAGCATCATAGGTTTTCAAAATGTAAGACTGAGTGGAGATTGCAGCAGCGTCAAGGACCTAAAGAAATTTAAGAAAAAATACAGACTGAGTTTTTGTTACTTAAATGAATTGGTGACATGAATATTGACCTTGTTATCCTTATTTAACAATGTACCATAACGTTGTGCGATAGATATCATTGCCTACAAAATTCAAACAACTCGTACAATTAATCAATAATACATAAGAATTGAAGCAGGCTTTGGACTCTTTTTATTATTTAGAGTACCTGTACTGATTCATATAAAAATTGCTCCGTTTCTCCTTCAATGCCTTCATTTCCCGTAAAAGTTTTCTTTGGATCTCCTTGGATTGGAAAATTCTCTTTTAAAATAGCAGTTGATACCTGGCTTTTTCATATAAAGCCATTACACAACTGTTACCATGATTGTAACCTACTGATGTTCATCATGCTGGCTAGAACTTTTAGTTAAAATCTTCTTTATAAAAAAAAAAAGTAAGCTACAGTTTTTTTCTTTTTTATAAAGTCGAAATTAGGGTATTACTTTGTTGTCTTCCGTAGAACGATTAGGAAATAAGTCATGTAACACACTTTGAATATCCTCTACTGTGACTTGAAATGAGAATGTAGGTTTTTTTTTTGAAAAAGATTCAGTAATAGTATCACTTCCATTTTTCTCTACGTGTTTGTCATTTGGTTTGGAAACAGAAGAATCAATTAGTAAGTTATTTGATTGATTTCTGTATAGTGCGGTTTGTTCACCTATAAAAAGCATGTCAAAAAAATAAAAATAATCCTCTTTTTGAAGAAAAACAACAAAAAAAAAAGTAAGAATAAGAATAAAATTTTATTTGTTTACGTTATTTTTTTAAGGTGGTGGAAGTCAATAATGGGTGTGAAAGAAAAAAAGACTTACAGGAATGAGGACTCTGTGGAATATTATTTGTTTGTTTCAATACCCAATTTTGTACCAGGTCGGATAGATAATAAAATTGATCACCAATGCCAAAATTTTCGTCAGTTGTACTGAATGATCAATGCATTGAATTCAACGTTTGAAAAAGGATTTGAAAAAAAAGTAATTACTTGAATTCAACAGTCGTATGTTGATGCATATCAGAAGAATTTAACTGTTGTAAAAGATGAACTAAAAAATACCGCCTTGAATAACCCATCAAGTAAGACCAAGAAGTGTTTAAATAAAAACGACATAAACCGATTCCTTTTTGTAAAATGTCATACGTTAATTTCCTTTCATGTTTTTGAAGAATCAATGTTGTTGGTTGATCAATTTGAATCAATTCATAAACAATATGAAGTATAACCTAAAATGTACAGATATTTGGGTATGTGTTAATAAACACCAATGAAGCAGAATATTCTTTTAATAAAAAAATGAGTGTCACTGTGTTTGGTTTTTTTTTTTTACAAAAGAAGCTTTTTTCTATATATAAGGAATATGTGTGTTTGGAGACAAACAACATAACTTGTGTGGTTTAAACGTACTTTATATAAAGTTGAAATCGGTATAGTTTCTTGATATTTTGCATACTGTCGTATAAAATGAAATTCGTTTTCTTGATGTGTGTGGTCCGTTTCTCGAGTATGGTTCGAGCGTTCGACGTGTGTCCCAGACTCAGAGTTTTCTTCCGGCTGGAATATTTGTCCAAGTTTGTGTAGTATCTCAGGATTCTCATGTGGAGGTAAATAATACATATTATTTAGTGTGCAACTATTGTAAGAACAATGGAATAAACAATGTTCTACATGATCTAAAAATCTTTTTTTTTGTGAAAGACAAGCATCCAACGTACACATAACTGTTTTCAGAATTTTAAATAAAGACTTACATTACTTAGTACACTTGTTTAATTCTTACTAGAATGCTGCTATTTTTTTTTCAAAAACCGTATAAGGCAAGCAGATATAGGATCGTCCCACACTGTCTTGGCTTACGAAACACACTAATGCCTAACCCACTAAAAAAAACAACAATCCATTTGTTACTTTTTTCAATTTTACATTTCATTATTGTCATTTGTATCACTGTTTGAAAATTAAAGCACATTCAAACAATTTCACAAAAAAAAGGTTCAAAAGAACATCGTGGATGGACTTTTTAATAATGTATTACTAACGGTATACAGTTTTCGTTACCAACTTGACTATGAATAGAATTTACAGTCCTAGTCAAATCCAAAAAAAAACATCAAAATTTTTACGGTAACGTTTTTATATATGTCGTTGCGTATTTGTTATGAGAAGGAAATGTTAATAATTTCATACGTGTTTTGAAATAGTGAAGAAAAAAAAAAACACGTTGCGTTGCATTATTCACAATTTAATTATGTGATACGAGTTGGAGTATGTGGTCATAATTAAAAAAACCTAGAGTTCTTTTTAATAGTGCCGAGCCACTCTATTCATAACGAACATGCATCTGGGTCTTGTAATAAACTTTTTAAGCGACGTTACTCCACAAAAAAAAATATTTGACAACCCACATACATACATCACAAGTCTAACTCTTTTTTTTTAAAACCCATTTCAAGAGCATTGAGACTCATTTTTTTTTAGAAGACATTTTTTTAATTGTGTTAGCGTGCTGTAAAAGTCACGGGTATTAAAAAGTATTCCAGTTTAAATTTTATTACTACATATTGGGTCGGTACTTCGTGTATCCTAATATTTTTTTTTTGGGCTTTAACTTTAGTAATTAAAATTATCTTTTTTTCTTTCACTCTCTCTGTTTCTCTCTTTCTCTCTTTTTCTTTTTTTTTTTTTTAAACAACGGATTGAATGTAAAAAAAATTTAAAGAAATAATACCTACTTTTTCTCTGTTGCACTGATATGTTTTTTAATAATCCATTCTACTAAACAATATTAATTCGTTTCGATCTTTTATTTTTTTTTCTTTTTTAGAATGGCATATGTCAATGAAAACCAATTCAACTTAGCGGATATGTATGCACAAGAAGTTCATGAAAGGTTAAAACAAAAAAATATACCAATGGATGGTTCGCCACAATATCCTCATTATACACATGATCCTGTTGTCCTGGAAGAAGATAATTCAACACGTGGTGAAGCATGGAGTGATCTTTTATCCTGTCTCACTTCCCCTTTATTACGACTTGGTCTTCTTATACAGCTTCTAGTTTTAATTTTTGGATTTGCTTTATATTATGGTCATGGTGGTACTGGAGTTTTTACATTTGATTTATTTAATACTCCTGAAAAATTACGAACAAGTCAAGGTTATTCTGCTATACTTATTGTATTACAATTTTTTTTTCTGCTTGGATGTATGTGTATATCTAGTTTTCAAATCTATGTTGCTGATAATAGCAAGTAAGCTTGTTGACTGGTAGTATTTTTTTATGTAATGCACTCTCGTCTAAGGTTTCATTCATTTCATGTATTAGACTTACGCGTGGATTTCGAGCCGGTTCTAAGATGCTATCCACTGCAACCCTTTTAGATACATTCGTTGTTGGTTTACGTTTAATGCAATCCATTTATGCCTATCAATTCTTGGGAAAACGATGGTGGATGAAATACACTCAAAGCAATGCAGATTGGTGTTTATTTTTTTCTGGAACGTTACTTCATTCGGTTGCTTTAGCTTTGTATGCTTTAGCCTTCTTTTATATGGAAGCATATCATGATGAGGGAACCTACGAAGAGTGGTCCTGGATTTTACTATCCTTGTTCTCCTTAGCAGCCTTTTTTGGTATGTCATTTGTGTTCTTTTTCGCACTCTTTTTCACCTTTTTTTTTTTTAGAATTTCTACTGATCTTTACGGGATTTGGTAATTTTTTTTCTCTTATTCATATAGCAGCTCTTGCTACAGCGGTGTTTTGGGCCTTTAGTTTTGAGCCTTTACTGCATTATTATTCTCCAGTGTTTCATGATCGTGATATTAATGCTGATATTCCAACCGAAGATATTGATGATAATCAGCTCTTGAATAAGGAAATGGAATCTCAACCAAGGGATTCTTATGCTTATACTACAGCTACCTAAGAAGAGGATGAGTTTTTTTTTTTGTGTAATAAAACTTTTTTTTGTTTATTTGTCTATGTACATAGTTGACTATAATTTTGGCTTTACTAATTTTAAAGAAAAAAAAAGGAAAACTCCTTTTTAAAAATGATTTATTTGAATTGTTTAAAATATTTTCTTATTTACATTAAAAAAAAAGTGTACCAAACCAATGTTTTTATTTAATTAATAGTAATTAAAAAAAACACGTTTGCTTTATCCAGTTTTTTTCTTATCGTTAAAAAAAAGAAAATTTCTTTCATGGTTTTATATCAAAGAGTATGAAAATAATTTTTATAAAAAATGTACATTATAGGCCTGCGATTTAGTTAACGTGAGTTTTTTTTAAAAATAATAAAGAGGTATTCTATTTTTTTTAAATATTTGGACGCAAAAAAAAAACTGTGCCTTTAAAACCAACTACAACTAGTTTGTGTTGCGCTTGATAATCAAAAAATTATCACAACAAACAACTTTTTTTTTTGTTAGTGAACTTACTATCATCGTTTTATGTATCGAACGCACTCTTTTAAAAACAAAAAAATCCCTGAAGGCTGGGATTTAATTGAAGAAACTGTAGAAGATTTTAAAAAAAAAATGCGCGATGCAGAATTGGAGCCTCATGAAGGCAAAAGAAAGTGTGAATCATTATGGCCTATATTTCGTATACACCATCAACGCTCAAGGTGAATATATGTTCTTTTTAAGGAGCAAATAAATGCGATATTTTTTTGTTACAGGTATATTTATGATATGTATTTCATAAAACAGAGTATAAGCAAGGAATTGTATGATTATTGTTGCCAAGCGGGTTACGCGGATCGAAATTTAATTGGGAAATGGCGTAAACAAGGATTTGAGAAATTATGTTGTTTAAAGTAAAGTTGTTTGATCATTAAAAAAAAATATTTAAAATATTATCACTCTGTTTAGATGTATTCAGCCTTCCAATTCTAATTTTGGTACAACTTGTATTTGTCGTGTTCCCAGTAAGGATTTAGAAAAAGGAAAGGTAATATACCGTGATGTAGTTGTTCACAAAAATAACACTTTAACTTTTTCAGGTTGTTGAATGTACGCATTGCGGCTGTCGTGGATGCGCTAGTAGCGATTAAATGGTGAATCTAAAATGATTTTTGAAATTGTGTGTCTTTTGCATGCATTCCTTTAGATACCGATGCATCACTCGAAAAAAAGTCTTAAAAATAACAAAAAAAAAGTATAAAAAAACATTGCTTTCTCGTAAAGTGTATTTTGTGCAATAGAGAAACGCCGATGCATTTTATAGTTTTTCAAAAATAAAATATTGTGAACGCATGATCTTTTTAACGACACAGAAAAAAAATTAGCATGTAATCAGAGACTAACATACTTTTACGTTTTAATTCAATGACTTTTTTTCTTATGAAAATGCTTTTCGCCTAATATCCAATCAATATGTTATACACCATTTCAGTAAACGTTCACAAGGCTTCTTTTTTGCATCAATTGAGTATGAGATAATGTTTACGATATTTTAACAAAGTGGAGAGTAGATAATGCCAATAAATATACGAGAATTGAATTGTCGCCATTGCATGCTTGTAAACAATACAAAAAAAAAGATGAAAAAAGTTCAAAACGACATCTTTAAAAACACTTCTGCCACTACCATAAGATTTGAAAAACGTTGTCACATTTTGATGCTGTGTGTCTTGATGTACTTTGTTGAAAGAGGTTTTGGGACTAGTTGAAGTGCTTGACTAAATAGATCTAAGATTGTAATTTCAAAGTAGAACATGCATACGAAAAAAATGATTCAAACATAAGATTTTCAAAAACGTGGTAAAAAACGACACTATTAATTCATCTTTTGTTCCAAGTATGCCACACATGCGTCCAACCTGCATGAAAATCAAAGGATTCGGTACGATTCATTTCAAAACCAATCAGTCGATATTAAACTTTGTGGCAATGTTTTTAATTCAATTTTTCGTCAATGTTTTATTTGTTGTTACAACTTGTTTTCATATAGCTTTAGCAAACACACGCTTGGAGAATCTTCGTACTGTGGCATCGGTACCAGCAACTTACGACTTAAGCACATTAAAAAATATGCAATCAGAATGCAATCGTTCGACAAGGGTACTAAGTGAAAAAAATCCACATGAAAATACTTCAAAATCCATGAAATCGCATCATCAAAACCTAAATAGCAGTGGGGTCAAAAGACTTTATGTACCTAACAGTAACGCTCCCCCACAACATAAAAGAATTTTAGTTCTTAAAAGAAGGGTACCATCTAAATTAAAACAAAATACAGAACGTACACAACCAATCACTATTTCAACAGAGTCCACGAAAAACGTTGAGAACATTAATGAACAGGCTCAAGACAACGATAGGAAACTAGGCAAACTTTTTCACTTCCGACCAAGGGTTGTAATGAAAACATTAACGCCTCTAAAAGTGAACGCAAACTGGTATACACCATCTACCCATAACGCAACGGCTAGGCTCGCTAATGTATCAACAAAAACACACAAAACTCCTTTAATAGACTATCTGAGTAGCATCAGTAATGGGGTCAACAGAAGTCCTTCAACTATTACGACTTTGCAAGGACAAAACACTAGAAAGATATCGCAAACTCAAACCGCTACCAACAAAACAGAAAACAATTTTCAATCAAACATTTGGAAGTGTTACGACACAGACACGAATAAAATTGTTCCATGTGTAAGGAAAATAAGAACAAATCCAAAGCACCTCGACACAGAGAGCACTTTCCTCCACACCCCTATGCCACAAGTAGTGCATGAAAGTCAGACTACTAGACCTTTAAATTCCAAGAAAAATGCCTTTCTACTAGTTAGAAGAAATCTACTCGATATGACTAGAAACAAACATTTCACAACTACAACGAAACCCTTTTCATCTTATTTCCAATCTACACAAGTTCGTCAAAACAGATTAAATTCAATATGAGCTTTTAGACAATATATTTTATAACAATTTTTTTTTGAAAAACAATTTAAATGAACTTCTCGTGGTTTATCATCAAAATAAATCTTTATAAAAAAGCTCTTTCAGAGGAAAGATTTTGACGATCTAGAATACGAGAAAGTGCTATTAACCTAAGCAAAACACAGATCTTAAAGCGAAACCTAACATACATCTACCAATTAAGACTACATTAGTTTCAATACTTCAAGTCTTATGCTTTACTTTAAAGCACTATATAGGACATAGCCACCACATTGCTTTATGGTATAAGAAAGCATACAGAAAAGGCGAGAGAGAAGAGAACTCTCTAAATGTCCTGTGTTACATAAAAATGTCAGACAGGGATAACTGAAAGTTCGGTTTATCTTCACAAATTCTCCTAAAGAAATTTTTTTCTCAGAAGCCAAGCGTAACTTTTTCATCACTTTAAAAACATGCTCAAATCGCACTTTATTCTACAAATTCTTTAAAATCAAGAAATTGACATTATGACACAATTGTACTCTCGTTTCAACTGAAAGTTTAAACAGCTTTGCATCACACATACTTTTTGACCTTGGTCCCAGGGACAGTCGGGACATGCCAGTTTAGCAGACTCCCCGAATAAAGGTAACATAACAAAAGCACTACAATCTATGTGCAGCTAAAATTATTTTTAAATTATGGAATATCTGGAATTGTTGCCGCTAAACACATTTAAATAAGATATACCAACAATTTATTGACACAGAGTAAAACTATTGAATTGCATTATAAAGTTTAACAGAACATGTCTATTCTTAGAAAGCATGCAGTGTATCATTAAAAAAAAATCAAAGGTGTATTTTGATTGTTAAGTTTAAAGAAAAAATTAAAGGTTTAATTTGCTTGTTAAGCTTTAAAAAAATTAAAGGTGTTATTTGCTTATTAAGTTAATAAAATGAATGGTGTATTTTGCTTGTTAAGTTTAAAAAAAAATTATAGGTATATTTCGCTTGATAAATTTTTAAAAGGATACGTTTCTTTTTCTATGTGACTTTTGTATTGAATAAACCTGTTATCTACGATAACAATCGCTACCGAATATCATTTGAACCTAAACTAGTCACTATTTCAATAAAGATAAAGCGAGTTCGGCGTTTACGCTGATAGGCTGAAATACTGTTAAATAAAATAACGCATATTATTTGTAAAATATAACAAATATATAATTGTTTTGAAATCAGTTTAATTTAATTTAAAATATTAAAGTTTTTGTAATAATGCACTGTATTTTCTTTTTTATTAAATTTTGTTCTTTTTACTACGCTTTTCTGTATTGCAGGTGCGCTTTAAAAAATCTAAATATTGGAGACGAAGAGTTTATTCCCATATCTTTAAGGACTTCCAATGGTGATTGCATAACTATACATAAACGTGATGGTTAGAGAAAGCAAACATAGGCGCAATTAAAAAATGTTTGTTTAACATTCAATATATAGACGAGGTCAAACCAGCAGCTATTATTAAAGGTATTCTGTATAAGCTAAGCAACAAAAATTGCCTAATGTTCTACTAAGTAATAGTCTAGTAAAGTTAAAGTTATCTAGAGTAAAGTTACTCTTAATAAATGAGCAACTGTTAACACGTAATAACGTTCAAATAATAAAAAATGTTCTAGTTGCTAATGTCCAAAGTGAAGCAAATCTGGGAAAAAGTAAAGCATTCAGGAAGCCTGTTCCAAAATAAAGTTTGCTTAAAAAGATGTTTTCGAATCTGCCAATTTTTGTTAAAATATAAAATATTAAAAAAAAGCAGTCTTTTTTACTTAAGAAATTCATTCTGCCTGGATATTACAGTATTTCACGAGAACGTGAGATGGTTTCGGACTTATTTTTCTTTTAATGAAAAGCTTTACAATAAATTTTTGTTGAAATACTGAAAATTGTCAATTAATAAAAATTGTTTTGTATTTTATACATTTTCTCAATCCAATGTGTGGAGGGACTATTTTTCATGTAAGTCTTTTTTAAGATAACCGATTTGTATACAAAAATCTTTTTAAATCAATTCCGTCCGTTAACAAAAAAAAAAATTTTTTTTACGATGTAGAACCCTTAAATGTAGAATAATTAGAAAAAAAGTTTGTATACCTAAGCCTGTGTTTAGACAAAATTACGCATGAATGATGTTGAAGAAATTCATTTTCTTTTGGATTGTGAAAACTTTTAAATGATAAAAATATCCCTTTAGTGAAAAAAACAAAACGAATGAAACCAAACGATGTGAACGACTAAGAAGGTATGTTTGTGTTTGAATGCAACTTATTCACAAAATTCATTTAAATCAATTCATTTATGTTAAAATACAAAAAATTTCATAATATTGATAATATTGTTTTAGACAAAGTAATTATCAACGTACAATCACCATCACAGCAACCAATGGTGAGTTTCTATAAGGATAAAAATTCTTAAAAAAAATGTATTTGTTAGAAAAGTGATTGCCCATTTAAAAATGGACCTAGATGGAATTCAGTTCTACTAAATGCAAGCAAAAATTTAAGTATTTCTATCGTCCAAGCTATTATCAATTTTCAAGTAGCAAGTTTTCTCAATCTGAACGTAAAAACGTTTTGCATATTCTACGTCGATCACAAGAATAAGCAGTAAATATCGTTTTGATTTTTTTAGTTTAAGAATTTTTTGTATTTTTTTTAATCGTATAATTTTTGTATGAGAACATTGTTTCACTTTTTTTTTTTCGGTAATTGATGGAAGAAAAAAAGTTTATTTAGAAAACACGCTTATGGTTCTTAATTATTTTTATAAACCTGGTCGTACATGACGAAATAAAAATAAGATTATAGTCTTTTGGGGACAATTTATTGAATGTAGAAAAATTCAATTTTTTATATAGACTACTTTAGGGTTATACTTTTGTCGTGTTGTGAGTCATATTCCTTTGAAAGCACCAGATCCCATCTGAACTCTGACCTTAACCAAAGGAAAAGTCGTTCAGTACTAGTTATGGGAGACTGACTGGGAATCGCAGACTGGTAACAAGTTTTAAAAAATTTGATTCAGTGTTCCCCGTTTGAGGGTAGGCTATATGTCGAGTAATGAGCTTCGAAAAGATACCTCATAACGTAACGGTTACGCCTTCGTCAAATTTAATGTTGACTTAGCTGAACAACGGCTAAGTTTTCCGTTGCTGTAAATGGTGAAATGCCAACAAGATTTTTTTTGGAAATAGAATGTTACGTGTAATCTTTGTTTAAATGGTTTTTTTGTATTTTTTTATTAATCCTAACAGATTTAATGAAACTCTTTAAATAATTACTGTACATAAACGAGGGCCTAATAAGTGTCGTTTCCAGTTTTCGTAAAAATATTTTTAAAGAAAAAACTTTTAAAACCCTTTAAAAATAATTTATGACTTTTATTGCAATCACTGGATTATTAAAACTTTAATTTTTTGTTTTTATAGTCTTTTGTATACAATACATTTACTGAGCAATAAACACGTTACTTGAATCGATTAGTGAAAACTGATCTAATAACCATTACGAGATAAGCTATCTTTTCAGAGCTCATAAATAAGGCGTATTAATTTTTTTTACGGAGAGAAGGGGGGAGAAATAACACTGAGTTCAACGGAAATTTTTCTATTGATTTAATCGACTCATCAGTTTTAGTCGATTACAGCTGGTTGCTAGACCAACTCCAGATACTGACTAAGGCTCATTTTGAAGAAACCCTTCCATCTTTCAACTCTTGAGTGACGAATCCATTTGTATAACGTTTTTTATAGGTTTTCATTAAGAACAACGAAAAAGATATTTTTTATTAAGAATAAAAAGAAATCGCAAAGATACATTTTAATCCATTACTAAGAGTATATCAAGAGGCAATGGGAGAGGTTAGAGCATGTTGTTTTGGGGTCTGCCAAAGCCAACTGTTCTACTGGATCTCACCTTATCATTTATTGTATCATTGCGCGGATGCTGTATAGGGTTTCATGCGCTAAATACTGTACTTTTTCATGAGACATATTTTGCAGTTCGGGCTTCATTGATTTTCGTTAATATGTCCTCGATTATAGTCCTGTTGTACCAATACTGATATCCTCGTTAACTAGAAACACAAATACTTTCTGTAGTTGTAAAAGCGTTCAAATCGATTAACGATCAGGAATCAACACCTTATAGGTGGCCAAGACGACCTTGAAATGCATTAGATTAATTTGTAATATTAAATCAGTTTAATTAAGTCAAAAACATTTCTAGATTATCGACTATAATGTATACCCTCTGTGTTTCCATTTTTTTGACGTTTTGTTGCATCTAGTGTGGCGTAAAGAAAAACAAGGGCCTTTTATCAACCAGCCAACACTCAACCGAGTTACAGTCCGACGGTTCATATTGATTCTGAAAAGCTTCAATCAACGGTAGGTAAGCCACGTTAAACAACTTACAAAGATTAAATATGTTTTCAAATTAGCAATAAATTGTATTTTTCGTAGGATAAAACAATTTTGCTAACAAAAACTTTCTTTGTAACCCCTTATTCAAGATAGGTTTAATCAGAACATTCTTCGTAACAAAGATGCTGTTTAGTGAATCGGACGACCCCTAAAGCAAAAAGGTTTCCGCCACATGTCCCAAATGTCTTATTGGCATGATTTTTTTTTAATGAATTGAAATTGACACACCCTTGTCATTTGAGTTAGGCTCTATCAGAAAATCCTTAGCAGTCCAGATGTTGGATTATTGGATTGAGTGGCGCAGAAAAGAATGAAACTCAAGCAGAAAACTTAAT
This sequence comes from Hylaeus volcanicus, assembly GCF_026283585.1. Classification (NCBI taxonomy): domain Eukaryota; kingdom Metazoa; phylum Arthropoda; class Insecta; order Hymenoptera; family Colletidae; genus Hylaeus; species Hylaeus volcanicus. The sequence goes on along the minus strand of NW_026533163.1, from coordinate 1,298,033 downwards.
ATGGGTGACATTGACGCTGATAGAACAACATACAGTAACACATGTTTACTCACAAAAAAAAGCTGGATTATACGTCTCCAAATCTAAAATTTTTATATAAATGAGAATAGACACTCGTTAGCACGACTCCAGTTGGGACAACAAAACGAAGTAAACTAAACGTTTTGTTTTTTTACATTAAACAAATTTTTTTGCGTATTGTTTTACTCATTCAATCTTTTCTACACCTCACTTGATGTTTCTCTGCTTGAACATACATACCAAGAAAAATTCTCCAGTATGTTTTCAAAAAATATTGGCAAATCGAACTTTGTATTAACACTGCTAAGTCAAAAATAAAACAAGGTGGAACGACAAAACGCCGCCAACTTTTAAAATGTAACTTACAAAATGAATCGATACGTTGAATAAACTATCAACTTGTTATAGCGCTCTATACATTGTTCGCGCTATCGCGTTTTCTATCTAAAAAATACTTCTTCATAGGCAGCATCAACAATATCGGCTCGTTATTCGGCTTTTACTCGACACTCCTATTAACTTATTAGACAATTTAATTTCCTACACAGGTTCCTGTGAATTTTTTTTTCTTAATCGTGCCACGCTTTTTAAATTGATATTTGCGCCATATGAAAATGTGTATAATATGTTAAAAATAAGTTTGTTAAAAATTATAGATCTAGGAAACATTTTCGTTTTGAAATTGGGTCATCTCAACAATGACTCGTTCACTAGTTCCATTTCAAAATTTCAGTGTGCGTTTTATTAAATTTGGCTCCTTTTTTCTAAGACTAGGAAATGATCAACTTACTTGAAACTTTTAAAGACATCTTTTTGCCAACCTCGCTTTAACTTGAAAAGTGTGTTGTTTTTGTGATCAATTAAAACATGTATGAAGCTGGAAAAGGGTGAACAAAACATGAAGCTGGAGTGTCAGCCTTACCCACATGAATACTTCTTGAAAAAACCTTTTCTCTAAAAAAACAACCTTGTCGTTTTGAGATAATGGAACAGTTTGAATGGCTTAATAATCAAAAGGAATCGCTTAGTGTTGGTACACATTTTTTTTCTCACTAACAATGCATAATTTTTTTTTTTGTTAGGTTGGATTGGATGTGGTGTAATGGGCTTGCCTATGTGCTGCAACTTAATTCGTTATGGAGGACATAAAGTTTTTGTTACAAGGTAGAGGCCAGTGGGAACCTACGGGTTTTTCGTTACTTGCTTTTGTTGCATCTTGCTTTTGTTATGTTGCCTGAAGCCGTACTGCGTCTAAATGCGAGAGAGCTATTGCCTTAGGTTGGCATTTATTGTTGCATCTTGTTTTTTATAAAAAAACATGTGTTTGATTAGGTGCAACATTTTGTGATACACCAGCGGATCTTATTCAGCAAAATGTTCATGTGATTATTTCTATTGTTGGATTTCCGCATGAAACAAAAGATATTGTTTACGGAAAGAATGGAATTCTTCAAGGTACAATGCAAACAAAGCTTATTTATCGACTTTACTTTTTTTCTGATTATTGCTTTAATGAACATAATTTTTATAATTTGTTTCCATGTAGGTCTTGATATAAACACTTCAGTACAACAGAAAAGAACGCCTATTTTTATCGATATGAGCACAGGAGATCCTACGCTTGCAAAAGAAATTCATACTACGTTTGAAAAATTGGGATCATACTCCTTTGATGCACCGGTTTCAGGGGGTACTTTTGTGTTGCGAACAAGTTAAAACATCCTTTTAAAATTTTTTCAAGGGGACGTTGGAGCGGAAAATCGAGCTTTAGCTGTTTTTGTTGGCGGCAATAACGCAACGGTGTTTCAAAAACTGGAGCCTTTAATTTTCCAACCTATAACCGATGTTACCAAAGGAGGACGGATTCAATATATAGGAAAAAGTGGTGAAGGGCATCAAGCTAAAATCGTGAATCAAATTTTCATTGCAAATACAATGATTGGAATGTGCGAAGGTAGTTTTTTTCGTGTGTGTGACGTTGTCAAAAAACAAATTTTTATTTTTTTCAAGGTATATTTTACGCTCGAAAAGTCGGATTACCTTTACCACAAACGTTGAACGCAATTGAAAAGGGTGCTGCTGGGAGTTGGAGTTTATCTAACTTAGCACCCCGTCTACTTGACAACAATTACAGCCCCGGATTTTATGTAGAGCATTTTGTCAAGGTATCCCATCAAAAAAAATTTTGCTTTCTGTAAATTTTTCTTCACTTAGGATTTAAGTATTGCTTTACAAGATGCTACACGTTTAAATTTACATTTACCTGGCTTAACCTTAGCCCATGCATTGTATACGGAATTATTGCAAAAAGGTTACGGAAAGTTAGGGACTCAGGCTTTGCTGAAACGCTACGAGTTTACACATAAAGAATAAACACTTTTCTTTGATTTTTTTTTAATTGACTTGTTTAAAAAAAAAACACGCTTCATTACTTAAAGTAGTTGATTTTTTTATTTCTTTTTTTCAAAATTAAAAATTTGACGTGAATCACAAAAAAGATTCATAATGTCTTAACATCTGTCATTTCAGTGCAATTGATATTTAAAAAAAAAACTTTAATTGACAGAAAATTGATCTCTTTTTTTTATTGAAAAGTAAAACAAAACAATTTAACGCCTTTAATTAATGGTAGGCCAGTTAAAAGGAACGAATGATTGTGGTACGAAAATTTTACAAAAGAAAATTCAAAATGAAAATCATGTGAAGCTTTTTGAAAAAAGTGAAACGTATGATAACCTTGTTGAATTCATCAAGGCTCTTGCTGAATCCGTTAAGAGTTTACCTATTAAAACAAATGAATTCCAAAAAACCAATGGATTCATGCCAAAATTTGACGTTTTATTTCAATCAATTGAATCGATACTAAATGAGGTCGAACCACTTGAAGGCAATATGCGTTTTGGTAATATAGCATTTCGAACTTTTGTGGAGCGATTAAACCAAGTAAATGCACTTTGAGAAAAAAAAAATTCTTTTTTCTATATTTTAGAGTATGCCCGAGATTTTACTTTTATTTTTACAACCACGGCGTGTTTGTGGAGTAACGTGTGAAACACAACAAACTACTTGCCGTCAAACAATTCACCGTCTTGAGCCTTTTCCGTATTCTGATGCCGATCGACCTCAAATAGCACAAGAACTAAGTGACTATCTTTGCTCATCCTTTGGAGATAAAACGCGAATCGATTATGGCTCAGGACATGAACTAAATTTTATTTGTTTTCTCTACTGTCTTGTTCGCCTTGAATGTTTTGCTTCCACTGATTACTCCAATCTTGTGAACGTGGTTTTCGCAAAGTAATTTTTTTTGTGTTTTAATGGTACTAGCATCAAACTACAGCGTGACTTGTAGATACTTGGCGTGCGTGAGGAGAGTTCAAACGCGTTATTCGTTAGAACCAGCAGGCAGTCGTGGTTCATGGGGAATCGATGATTATCATTTTTTACCATTTTTATTTGGCGCATCTCAGTTATGTGATCAAGAGAGTATAACCCCACATCAGGTAACTTTTTCCTTTCCTCACACTACCTTAAAAAAAAAACCATTTATTCTTCTTGTACAGATTAATGATCCACAAATAGTTCATTTATACGCGTCTCAATATTTTTATATGGATTCTGTGAAATGGATTCTTCAAGTAAACAATTCTTAGAAACAAACATTTCATCTGTGACGTGTGTGTGTGTGTGTGTGTGTGTGTGTGTGTGGTAATACGACTCCTACGACTACTCTTCTTTAGACCAAAGTTGGAGCCTTGTTCGGTGAATGTGCTCCTCTGTTATATGATATTAGTGGGATTTCATCATGGTGAAATAAATTGTTCTGATTTCATTAACAACGCGACCAGTGTATTTTTGTTTAGGTTTAAAATTTATACAGGATTAATAAAAATGTATAAAGCGGAAGTGTTAGGAAAGTTGCCTGTTATACAACATTTCCTTTTTGGCAACATTTTACCAGCACCAGCAACTTTGTAAATTGCTAGAGACAAAAACGGACCCTTTTTTAACAATGATCAAAAGGTACATTTCTTTTAACAAAAAAAAAAAAAGAAAAAAAAAACTAGAATTGTTTTAAACTTTATTAAAGATTGGCTTTGGGAGCTTTATTTTTTGATGACTTTTTAACGTCCCAAGCATTAAGAAAACTGTCAACAATATCTTCAGGTAAATGTTTGACATGCTCCAATGGTAAAATAATCGTTCCAGGTTGAACATGAACCTAATAATACACACAAAAACGCAAAAATGTTACATTTGAAACACTAAAAGCATTTTGACTAAGGTGAAAATCATTACCCGAGGTTTCACAAGTCTTTCATGTGCATTTAAAGTATTCCATTCGGGACCAAGCGGATGTTTTTGAGACATTTCAAATTGTTCTTTCGAATTGTAAGGAAACGGTAACGTTTTCGTAAAATAAGGAGCCAGCTGAAGGTACATTAAAATATTGCAACACGTTATTGTATTTAAATTTGCCTACTTTTCGATCTAAACGTCTATTAATATAAATACGACCAACAAGATTATTTCGATTGCTTTTTTCTTTGTGTAACACATTTTCACTTTGACGCAAACAAGTACGCGTTCCTCCTCCAGTCCAATGACCCCATCCAGGTGGGTATCCTTGTGATTAAAAAAAACAGTCAACAATTTACTTTTCTTATTAAAAAAAAGCTTACTTGAGTGACATTCACTCGTTTTCGTCACTTTGTCATTGTTATCTTCTTCTTCATTTTGAATACAAGACTGTTCAAAATCTTTTTCATTAGTGCTGCTTATCAAAAAAGCCTCTTGAATAAACGCTTCTTGATCTTTTTTATCATAAAGAGAATTATTTTTCTCTTCTATTGATTCAATCTAACCAATACATACACGCATATGATACAAAAACCTCAATACCTTACATTTCATCTATTGAGTAACATTTTTACCAATGTATGAATAGCTTCTGGTATATTGCACAAATCGTCTTTAGCGGGCATTAAAACTGACGATTGTGTCGCCATCTAAGAGTGGGGTTTTTTAAAAAAAATGGAGATGGATAAAACAGTTCAACTTACGCTTGTTGGTAACTCCACAAGATTTTTATGTTTTTTCTTCTCAATGTCCAAACGAGTTTGATCTAATAATTCTTTTGGAATAACAGGTAATTTTCTTTTTGAAAACATTTGAGGTGAAGTGTCTTTCGTTGTGTCCGAATCATTGTCACTACTACTAGAGCAGTCGTCTTGAACATTGACATGTAAACCACGCGAAGATTTTTTTTTTCTCTTCCTTGAAATCTCTTCTACCTTGTCTACTCAAAAAAAAAAAAATATTAAAACAATGTGCGGCAAATTGTACAATTTTTAAAATACTTGTTTTTTTTCACATGTAAAGCATTGTTGTAACGCACCATTGAATTGTGTTAAATCCTCTAATGTTTTTTTTTCTAATAACATATTTTGGTGTTTTTGCTTTTGCATTGCCTTTTTCATAAAAGATAGCTTCAAGAGTGCTGGGACATCGGAATCACTCGAAATCCCGTCCTCTGTCCCAACTTTCAACATTTTGCGGAGTTTATTTTCAACACACGCCTAACGTATGTTAACAACAATAAAAAAAAATAAAGATTTTTTGAGAATAAATTATTATGACGCTTCACCTTATGGTGGACTTCATTGTTATCCCTATCGCTCAAAGTCGTTGTATCTTCGTTGTCTAAATGGATATGCATTTTGTTTTTCTTTTTTACTTTATAACAAAGCAAACGATTTTTCACCAGATTCATCACTTGGATTTTTAATAACGTTTCCAGGTTTCGCGTGTAATACACGATTAACAGCGTCTTTTTCATCCTTGGCGTTTTGCATTTGTTTCGAAACAACCTTGATCATACTGCTACCACCAAATCGTACAGCCATTTCTGCCCATTTTCTGTAGTACACACACACACACACACACAAAAAAGAAATAATTTATTTGGAACAACAATCACGGCAACCGTTCAATCACATCAACTCGTATTTGACACAGTTCAAATAGGGTTCAAAAAAAATTCGTTTAAAAACAATCAAAAGTCGAGAGTTTGTTTAAACATAACAAAAGTAATGACTAACATTTATTATAAATCATTTAAATTCTTTGTTAATTTGAAACATTACTTGCGCGCATGTTCTTGCTTTAACATTCGAGCAGATGCCCTTTTCTTCTCAAAATCACGCCGTATTTCTTCTGCTAACTCAGGATTTTCCGTTTCAATTTGACTTAATAATTTTTCGCGCTCTTCAACTTTTGTCTAATCAACCGTGAAGATTATATTACAAGAAAAAGAAACAAAAGCTTTTCTTACTTTACGATACATTTTTCTAAATGTTTTCGACTTTATTTTTCCTAATCGCTTCGCTTTTCGTTGTTGTTGGAAAAGCAAGGATCTTAATTTTGCTAAACGTTGCGTTGTTGCAGCATCCTTGATGGGTTGAGCAACAGCTGAATTCAACGCATTGGGTGTAATGCTTTTTTTATCCACGCCGCTCATCTTTAATGCCTAAAAAAAACGTAAAAAAGAAAGAAAAAAAAATTTCAAAAACAAATGTGTTTGCACACTAAATGAATCCGTACCTCAGCAAGCGTTTTCTCAAAAGAACTTATTGGCTTAAAATAAGAAGATAAAGACGCTCTAAAAAAATGCAGTAAATTCAGAAAATGATAAAATAGCATTTTCAATACAAAACACTGCATAATCAAAAAAATGAACACTGGTTTAAAAATCTTACGTTGAATCTTTTACATCGGTTAAAAAATTTCCAAAAGTTAATTGTTCTGCGATTCTAAAAAAAAAATAACATTTTATTACCTTTTTTTGATATCTTAGTATTGAAACAACAAAAAATAAATTCATTACGCGTTTCGGTGTATTTGAGGTAACCATTTTCTGACGCCACGACGCACATGGGCATAATTCGCTTGACGTTCCAACTTGTTAAGTTTCGCTTTAGATTCAGGTTTTTTTAATGCTTCTTGACCTCCTAAACCTTCAAGATAGCTTTTTAATGTTCCAACATTCGATTGATTAGCCAAATTAGATACCAAATGTTCGAAATTGAATTCTACATTCCACAAAAAACTGCTTTCATTTTAAAATACAATTTTAAGTAACTAAAAAACCTTGGGATGCATTGGATTGTTGATTCGTTAGTGTAAAATATGAGTCATTTAGTAGGCCATAATTGACAGATGGCGGTTGTTTTTTTTCCTTTTCAGAAAAAAGCACACGATGACGTAAACTATTGGAATCTTTTCGTTTTGGCACTTTTTTTTCACAACTTTTTTCCCTCATGTTTAAACGTCCCTCGTTAAAAATGTGAACCTACACATTCGTAAGAAATCCTGTTTCTTCCCGTCTTCTTTTCAGATCAGTCAATGAATTTCGCCTTATCGTTTTCAAAAAATAAAACAATTTTAACCTTTTTTTAATTTTCATTCTTTTTATCTAAAGAGGCGTTTATAGCCATATGTTATTTTTTTGAGTGTTTACGTTACTCATGTGGTAGTGTTGATTTTAATTTAAAAGATAAATTTTTTTGATGACATAAAATAAAAAACAATGCATATTTTATTCTTTTAGAAAAATACACTTTAGGTAGGATCAACGACAATTGACACTATTTCTATAAAGGGAACAAAAGTCATTGTTTATTCTCTTTACTAAAATCGAGTCTGACGCCACGAGAATCACAAGGACTTCGATCCGTCAAATCTACATACAAGAAAAAAAAACACTCAATAGAAAACGTTTACAGACTAAAAGTATTTTATTTTTTGTTCAAGTACGTGATAAGTCAAACACGCGACGATTATTAATATCATTGGAAACCGGGCCTCCATATAAATGAATTCCAGTGTAAGAGGCTTTGTCATCAAAAAACCGGTTCGGTTGTGGTACGGTACAAGATCCATAAACGTCTTGACAATGCATGATACAATCATGTACTGCATTTAATTCAACACCTTTAGCTTTTGCTACATAAGGTAGTAGCTGAAGAAACTCTTCAAAAGTTATTTTACAATTTTTTCCATGAAATTTTAAGAAAAGAAGATCTGCACTAGTAGCAGTAAATTTGGAGTCCAACAATTTACAATTTTTACACAGTTTAATAAAATTAGTTTGAGTTAAAAATAGCTTTCCTGCTGTTGCAAACTTATTAAAACAATTTGAAATTCCTTCTCTTGCCGTGTCGGTTAACGGTTCCATTATAGCGTTTTATAACTTTGTTAACATAGGTTCATTAACTCATATTCATTTTCGGGTATTTTGAAGCTTTATTTTACCGTTTTATCAAAAAGATGAGTTTCCTACGTGTGCATGTAAGGCGACTTTGCAAAAATTAAAAATTTCTTCTACTATCTCAATGTCTAAAACCTTTAAGTTTTTTTTTTTTCCAGTTTTTTTTTATAGTCAAAACGCACATTCATTTTTTTCATTTCAATTTGTTTTAATAGACCTCATTTAGTGAATATGTGCGTGAATTAACATTCTAACAGAAATAAAAAGTTCATTCACCTTTTGTAAATCAAATAAAGGTTCATTCACCTGTTTTTGAATTCAATTTACGTTTTTTCACCTGTTTTTGAATTCGATTTACATTCATTGACTTGTTTTTAAAATAAATTGACGTTTATTCACTTGGTCTTCAAGTAAATTTAGTTAAATTACTTTTTACTATAAAATTTTCTTAAGAATAATTTTTTTTTGATTCTATTTTCGTTCATTCATTTCTAAATTTAAACTTTTGTTAAGAACATTATTTTTTATTTTCCTTAATTTACTTTATAATAAGAATTTTTGTTAAAAAGAAATTTTTTAATTCTATTTTTGTCAATTTATTGTTTAATTTAAATTTTTGTTAAAACTAATTTTTTTAATTCCATTTTCGTCAGTTTACTTTTTAATTTTAACTTTTATTAAGAAGATTTTTTTAACTTTCGTGAATTGACTTTTTAATTTAAACTTTTAGTAAGAAGAATTTTTTAAATATATTTTTTCGTTAATTCGTCTTTTTAAAACTAACAAACTCAATTTATGACGACATTAAAAAGAAAAAACTTATATAATGGAACGTAAACTTTCATGTTAATATTCAACAAATCAACATGCTGCACGTTTAAAAAATTTGTTTTTTGCAAGCTCGAGCGACTCAATTATTTTTCAGAATTTAGAATTTTATTAAGAATAAAGATATAGCAATAATAAATAAAAAACGTTTTTTTTTTTTTTTAATTGGTCACAAATCTGTCATTGAATTGCTTCATGTCGATTCAAGTTGGATCTGTTGTACCCAGTTTTTTTTTTTGTTAAAAGAGAGAAAAACTTACTATTATTAGTCATTTTTATTGAAAGTCATGAGTGCTTCTCAACAAAATAGTGAAAATGGAGATTCCGGAAAAAAAGTTTTATCTAAAGGTGTGGAAGACAATATTTTACAAAATAATTCTTTCGATATAAGTAGCTCAGTTTTAACTAATAATCAACCAATTCCCAAAGATGTTGTTCTTATGGGTGGTCATTTAGATACGCTTGTAGTTGCTTGCGAATTAGCTCGTCGCGGTTTGAATGTAATCGTTTTAGATGACGAGATGGAAGATGGTCCTAATGAGCACCCGAGTGATATGGTGGTTTTAAATAGCCGAAGTTTAGAAGTTTTGTCCAATTTAGATAGCTCCAACTCTTTTGTGTCACAAGGCATCATTTTAAGGGGTGTTCTTTTAAGAAGATCTTCAAAAGAGAATTTCGAAGATTTATCTTTATGGAATGCTGAAAGTGCATTTGCTTATCCCGTTTTGTTTTCTTATACTGATTTAAAAAAAAATTTAACGCAACTTTTTTTAAAATTTCACGGAGAAATACATTATAATGTGAAACCATTAAAAATTAAAATTTCACGTCACTCAATTTTGGACTCCTTTAATAAACATAATAATCAATCGGATCAATCTTCCACAAGTTCTTATGAATCGGAAACATTTCCTCCATATTCTTCTTCTTTACATCTGTTACCTAAAAAATCCCCTATAGAAAAATTACAAACATTGCTTTATGAACCAACCAATCCATCAACATTGATGGAAGCAGATAATTTATGTATTGTTCAAGTTCAACAATCTGTTACCAAATCTGTTTTAACTTGCACAAGTCGTTATATTATAGGAGGTGATGGAAACAATTCACTTGTTCGCAAAGCTTTAGGTTTAATGGCTAAGCCTTACGGACCCCATATATGCTATCATATTGTTCGTATTTTAGCTAAATTTCCTCAAGATTTAGTTTACGATCGGGTGAAGGTCGTGGCTCTTAATCAATCATTAATTCTTTTGTTTCCCTGTAAATGGAAAAAACGAGGAGTTTGTTTTCAGCTTATTAAAATAACATTATTACAAATGGATCATACACGTAATTCTTTTTTCTCACCAAAACCATTAACAGCATCTGAAATTCAAAATTATTTAACACAAGTAAAAGTTTCTGTAGACTTTCTTTTCCATTTCATTTAACTATTGATATCAATGTTATGATTTCGTAAAGATTTGCTCACTTGTTTTATTGAAAGCCATTATCTATCAAAAAACGATAACATACCAAAGTACAATAACAGAACGAGTGTATTGTTCGTACGGTTTTTTGATTGGTCAAGCAGCTCATGATCATCCACCTTTTTTCATGAATCATGTGAATACTGGTATTCATGTTAGTACCAAGATATCAAATAACTTTATTACTACGAACTCTTCATCTTAAATGTTATTCATATTTAGGATGCTTCCAATTTAGGATGGAGAATAGCGAATGTTTTGCGAGGAGCCTCTTCAATTTCTTTTAAAGAATATGAAAAGGAAACGCAACTTATGGCTATGTATCTTGTTGAAACATGTCTTCACTTAGTTGGTTTATTTTTGAAAAGTATCACGTCTGCTTACAAAAGGCAATGTTGTAATCTTTTGTTTATTAGAAGCTTCCTTTTCTTATAATGTATCTCTTTGTGTTGCATCTCTCTTTTCCTTTTCTATTCCTAGCACCCTACCAAATCAGCTTTTATATAATATCAAACGTTCCGTGGAGACTTTTCCATTTTTTTCGTATGATATTGGGTGTTGACCATTGTAATTTTGTTTATATTATAATCATAAAAAATTGTTTTCTGTTTTTATACATAAATTTTTTTTTTTTCGTAATAGTTTTAATAAAAACAATCATTTTTTAACATCTTCCGGTACCGCCCCGGGTTCACTTCTGCATACATCAACAGTGATCACTTTACCTGTAATAACGACATTTTAGCAACGAATGTCAAATTATTTTTTTAATATAATGTAGATGAATCAAAATCGAAAAAGGAATTGTAACCTTGTGCCTAAGTTGTTTTTTCATGTACTCTTTAGTTTTCTTCGTTTCAAAAACATAGTATAGAAAACAATGTTTGACATCATTTCAGGTGACTCGAGGAGTGACTTATACCTGCGTTTTAGCTATTCGCGTGCTTCCGCTTGGAAAGAAAACCTTTACAATTCTTCAATGTGAAAGGAAAAAGCATACCAGTAATAGTTTACTAAATAATATATTTTTGATTGTGATTCAAACAACTCTTTAGTTCATTGGAATCATGCTTGTTTGGTTCGTTTAATACGCCTCCTTCGAATGTTTTCGACATTTTTTAATTCGAATACTCTACTTCCATATTATGATATTAAATTTGTTTGGGTTATTTGCGGACTGGTGGATATCAAGCGTTTAACTACCGATTATCCTTTGGAAGAGATTTACAATTGTATACCGCATCAATTGTTGCATTTAATTAAATCAACGTAACATGATAGTTTTATAAAAAATGAAAAAAATACTGTTCACTTTGTCTGTTTATGTTTTTATAGTCGAAAATATTCAAGAGATATGATTTTAGCTGTGGATTATAAAAATGAATTTTATTCGACCTTACAGTTATCTTTGTGTCAACCCTACGATTCCCAAGGTTCAACAAAGTCGGGAGCTTTTTTATTATTACGTCCAGATACATGTGTTTCTTGTAACGGGTATGCGGGAGATTCCAAAGCATTAAACGCTGCTCTTGAATATTGCTTACTTTACTGCCCTCATTAAATGTCTTAACAAAATGTATAAGTGTCTCAGTTGTTTTTTTTTGCAATTGGTTGAATTTTTTTGAGAAAAAGTTCTTCTCGAACCAAAATTTAACCGTGATAGAACATCAAGCGTGCGTCACGCTGAAGGGCATAAACCACAACAAAACTGTTATAGATTTTTTCGCATTTCAACATATGTATAGTTGCAAAGAAAAATTAACATTCAAACATGCGTAAATTGATGGTATTCAAATATTCCACTATATTATATTGAAGAAAGACCAACGCGTTTTTTGCACCAAATTTATTTCACGTGCCTAATAATCCTTTGATTTCACATGTGAACTGCCTTGCTTTTTTTTAATGTTTTAACATACTTGTACCAAGCTTGTTTTTGAAATATTTTTAATTAAAAAAATATTTCAAATTATTTCATTAGTTTTTTCACCTGTTTGAAGGTGATCGTTAACATTGTACCATGTTTTTCTATAAGAACTAACTATTTATTTGACGAGAAAAAATAAAGGTAACACTTAAAAAATTCGTTATAAATAAGCCAACAGGCAGGTCTACCAAAAGTTATTTTAAAGGCTAGCCAAACGTTCGATTGTAGTTATTTTGTATTTTACCCTTTGCCACGCATCTAGCTTGACCTGTGATGCTCGGGCCTCCTTATGAACTAATAAATGCTTTCACTCCAAAAGGTTGGAGTTTAGAAGAGCTCAAATCTATTTTTTCCTCTTGTATGAAAAACTATTGTGTTTCAATAGTAAGCAGTAATTGTACCTGTGAGCAACTGTGTCTTATGTCAATTAGTTGGAGTGTTATACGGAGATGGAATTAAAGTGTCGACCAACCCTAAAAAAAATTCTCACTTTAAAGTGTTGTTTACAACAACAAAAGGCGTTCTAGATGCATATAAAGTAGACTTAAAAAGATAGTTTTTCAGAACTTCATTTTATTTTTAATACATTTTCAGGCACTGAATGGAGCAAGGTGTGCCGTGTTTGATCCAACTCTACGATGGAATCTTACCTATTCAAAAGAAACACGTTTAAAGCTTATTGCATCAGGTCTTCTTAATGAATCGGCTCAAAAGAGATGGGTAGCACCTATAAGGATGCCACCCGGACCAAGTACTCAACTGCTTCATAAGTCATGTAGTAAGACTGTGGAAAAGGGAGAAAAAACTAGAGGAAATGAAGAGAAAAAAAGTAAGTCAACCCTTGGGAAGACAAAAAAAAACACACTTCCTTTATGCATTCAGTAATGAGAAAACAAGAAGCGTTAAATGCTTTTAAACAACTAGAAAAAATAAAAAAAACATCCTTACACTCTTTTACTCTGGATTTGAAAGTGAAAAACAAGGATACGACACACACTACTGATTCGCATGCAACTTGTGGTTTTTCTCTTAAAGAACCACAACAAATAAAACCGCCTTTCTCTGAAAAAATAAAAAGTCAACAAAAAGAAACGTCAAGTGAACAGCGTACTAAAGTGGATCCTTCCTTACCGTCCCCAATCATACTTGATCTCCCTTGTAGTGTTGTAAAAGATGTAACATTAACGAAACGTGAATGTAGTAAAACAGGTGAGAATGCGACCGTTTTAACGACATTTCAAAGTCCCGGCCAAAATGAAATATCTCAACAAGTTTCTTGTGCTGATGGAAGACATGGTTTCAGTACGTTAAATAAAAAAAGTGGTGAATTGTTGATCACCCCTGACAAAACAATAACACCTAGCGTCAATGGCCAAGCTTCTTGTATTCATTTGATGGAGGCAAATAAAAAAGAACTGTTATTGACAGATACACAAACAAAACCTTATGTTACGCCGGAACTGAAACAAAAGAACTCCGCTTTGTTTAAAATGATGTGTACAAACGAATCAGTCAATCACTCGAATTGTGTTGCTAGATCTACCAGTGTTAACAAACAAAACGAAATGACAGGAAGAAAATTAAGCATTATATCATTACTAAAAACTCAAGAAACTTGTTCTAGCGATAAGCGTTCCGATGAAGAAAAACATTTATGCTTGAATCCCGTTTCATCTAATGCTATGACTGAGCACATGATTTACACAAAACAAACCATTTCTGCTTCTTCTAGTTCCATTCAAATGATAAAAACACCTCAACTTTATCATATTCTTATAGAGCCTTGTATAGCGTTGGATTCTTGGTGTCACCCCTTTGTTAATCCTAGTTGTTTTTTTCCACCCATTCTGCCTTATCCTTTTAAAGCTGATAACTCTGTTGATACAACTTAATTTTTTATCAATGAGGAAGAAAGCTTATCAAGTTTGTTTTTATATAGCAAACTATAAAGTCATGCAAAAACTTCTTTTTAACATTTAAACAAATATTTATTATCACAAAATGATTCAAAAATTGAAGTTACTTAAATTATGTATGTGATAAAATTTCTTTTCGGTACAACGGTATAAGTCTTTTTGTTTCGATTGAAACGCTTAACAAAAACAGTCATGGTCAAATTAAAATGTTTTCTATCTTTTTATTGTTTCTTTTTCCCGTTCCAGGTGAACCCGCACAACATAGAAGGCACAAGAAAGATTACTAAGGGAAGACTAAAAACGAGTAAGACTAGGGTGAGCAAAAGGATCTAAAATCATTTCTGGTCATGTCAAAAGTATTAAAAACAGAAAAGCTCATGTACTTGAATTTGATAAGGAAGAGGAGGGTGCGAGTCATAGATTTTCCAATAACGCGAAATTGTCCATAATTCCGTTAAAAGTATAAAAATATTAAGAATGCCTTGTAAACCAAAACGTTTCATACGAAAGTTGGTAACAAAATGCTGTATATCATCTGTTCCCAAAATGGCAGCAAGAGTTATGAAAACTGTACGTAAAAAGACAATCCAATGTGATGTAACAATTTGCATTTGTGACTTTAAAAAGAAAACGTTCACATCTGCAAATGTCGCCTAAGCAAACAGAATCGACTTTTGTTTCACCCCTTTCAATCTATTGCAGGTGGACACTGTTTTTCTTATCACTTACCACAAAAACAAAAACCAACATGGTGCAATACGTCCAGAAAGACGATAGACCAGAATGAAAATGCTTTATCTTCCTGCAGTTTCAGCAAGAAACAGTGATGCATAATGAAGAGTAAAAGATTTACCATGAATTAATATTTTTTAATAAGGAGACAAGTTGATTGTGAACTGATTTGGGGCAAGTGTCACGAGAACTTTTGTTCAAACTACCAACGGTGGCGTTTGTTGTCGCAAGAGAATCCGTTGAAGAAGTTATATTATTCCAATACCACGTACGTCTCTTTGAAAGCATGTTTTATATAGAAAATACTTTGTTTAGAAAAAAAACAATTACCTTTAAATTTAAATAGTCCACTAACATTATTCCTAGAACAATTCCCAAACAATTACATCCTAAAACATCTAAAACTATCTGCAAAAAATTATGTTGCTACTAACGTGAATATTCTCCACTCAAGAATACTTACATGATCCCACCAACACTGCCACGAAAAGAAAAAAAGTCAAATAATTTTAGTTAAAGAAAATGAGTTACCTCATGGAAATTAGGTAAGATGTGCCTAAATGTAATTTCCATGAGTTCAAAAAATATAGATAACGTCCATAACAAAGCTGTGTCTCGAATGATGAGTGCTTTAATAAACCAACCAAAGAAATGAGCCAAAACAAAAATATCAATTTTTTCCTTTAAAAAAAAAAAATTACTCAAAACCTTTCTTTTCTAATTCAAAAGATAAATTATTTCAAAAAAAAAGTTCTCTATGTTTTTTTTTGGTTATCGTACAAATACAAAACCTTTCTAATGAAAAAAGTGTCTTACTTGAACATTAAAAAACAAAGACTTTGGATGGCCAGGGGTAAAAATATTACAGTCTAAAGCATAACTGATTTCCGAATAATCTTTAAGCCTTATATTCCAGCTTTGCAACTTTTTTCTGACATGGTGAATATCCTTGAGAAAATTGTGAATATAGGATTACAAGATTGAAATATATATGACGCCAAAACATCGAGTTACATACTTGAGTGGAAATAACAAAGAGTAAAAGTATATAAGCCACAGAAACCAGATGAATGGAATAAACAAAATAGATGTTGAGATTGAATTTTTCATTTTTTATTTTCATTATTTAATTTATAAAAAACGAATGGAAGCCCTACAAGGAACTAAAATTGATTATGAAAAACATTATTTAAAGCATGTTTTCTTTAAACAAAAGAGTTTCCAGATTGATTAAATACTTGTTAAAATCAATCAATAGCTTTTTTTTTAAAAAGCAGTTTGCAAGGTAAAAGAATAGAATTTTCTTTTTGACAACTTACTCAATGACCAACAGAAAAAAGATAAAAATTGAATTACAATTAAAGATAGTAAAATTGAAACTACAACAAATTATGCATATGCGTCAAAAAATTTATATAACTTCTCGTTATATGTACATATAATTACTTTGAAAATTAAAAATGAAAAAAATCGAATCGATTAATTACATTGATTACAAAAAAAAAAAACGATATTTATTTTTTATTCAGTGTCAATCATGAAATGCCATTTAAAACATAACATGCTGAATCCTGTGCTTACAAAAGTTAAAACGGCACGTTAGGATACTACTCGTTTTGGGTCCATGAACATGGTATTTATTGACATTCTATCTTAATTATCTTTTTTTATACAAAGCTATCTAAAATGAGAAAGTGTGATATGCACCTCACAACTGAAAATTGTTCTCGATACAATTAAAAGTTACTTGCTTTAAGAACGAAACTTCATTATATGTGTAACATCTAACACATTAGTTTACTTGAAATCTAAAAACATTTGTTTACCTATACCAAAACACAAAACTTAAAAGTTTTCTCAACGTTTTGGTCGAATAAAAAAGATGATTAGTCCACTATGATGAAAATGTGTAGTTTTTTCCTAGATGAATTGTTTTTTATTTTCTGAAATAGAATTATTGGAACGAATGACTCGAAAAAATTGTTTCTTAATAATAATAAAATATTTTATAAAAAATTTATTTTTGAATTTTTTTTTTCTACAATAATTGAAAAAAAGAAACAGTTGGCTTTATATGCAAGTCTATTTTTTTACGTTCGTTAAAAAAAAAAATAGTGTTGCAAATTATACAAACAAACATGTCTACACGAGCACGACTAACATTTTTTTTCAACGTTAATAAGACTTGTTTTAATTATTCTCATTTTATATATGACTAGGTTCATTCACGATATCATTCACAATGAAACAGCAAGAACTAACTAAAGATAGCAATTTAATAATAATACACTATTAGAAAACATTGTTTGTCTTAACAAAGGATAATAATTCCATAAATTCATCATACAGTTAACTTTTGAGTAAGAGAAAAAATAATTTTAGAAAATCATTTTTTCTTCTGAATTTAACAAGGATTAAAAAAAAGCGAGTTTGTCAGCTTCTGTCGATGTCAACTAATGAAAATGTTTTGTACAAATGAGCTCGCGTATGGGTGGGTTGGTAATGGTCTGGGACACGACAAAATGTCACGCCGCGCGTGTCACAATTAGTTTTATTAGTTTGTAATATCATTCTATACAATTTACTTTTGATTTAACAATATTTAAGTTGTGTTAATGACATCAATGTTTTTATCGTCTTGTCTTTTTATTTCGTTCATGTTTTCAATAGTAATGGGAAGCCCATCTACTTTGTTCAATTCGTCACTTTTAGATGACTCTGGTAACAAAGGTCTTGCTCCGGAGAGTTTTATGAATATGACTATATCTGAACTCAATAGTACCGGAGTGTCGCCTGTTCAGTCACGGGGTTTGAAGAAGAGTAAACGCCCAGTAATTTATTCTAAAGGGTACAAGGTGTATAAAGGAAAATATAGCGGATATTCAAAACCAATTACAAATGTTAAAGATTTCGTTTACAGAATTAAGACGACTGGAAAAACCAAGCTGTCGAAATTGAAGGGGTAGAAGAAAGTCATGCGTTGTTATTTTTGTAATTGAAAAATAATCAATATTTTTAATTGTTTATCTGAGTATATTTAATAAGTATATTTTTCAATCCTTATTTGTCAACTTAAAGATTGGTTTAAAAATAAAACAAACAAAATTTGTGCAAGTTTTAAAGTAAAGAAACCTTGTATAGATGAAATAGATACAATTTTTTTTAATTGGTTTTTATGTTTTGATAAATGTTTTGTTATTGTTGCTTGAATTTTTTTTTGATTTGTTGGTTTTCAATTAAATCATTCTCGTAGTCATTTGTTATTTTGGTCAAAGTTTTAAAACCATTTAAATAAATGATACTTTTTATAGAGAGTGTGGTTTGGAAAGAAAAAAAAATGCACTTACGAAGAAAATTTGTCTAAACTATTTTAATTATGATACATGAATTAAATTTAAAAAAAGGTTTGCTGATAACAGATTTTTAAAAGAATGAGAATAAACGGAAGACATTGTTGCCACAACTTGGCTTGTTTTTAATGAAAGTATGACACAAAAAGCAAATGGTGTCTTATTACTTTTAAAGGTCCCTAATGGTTTATCAATAGGTTTTGATTATAATTCGATAGTTTTTGAAAAGAATTTGATGGGAATTCGCAACATTCCTTTAGGTTCACATTTTTTTTATTGGTCCCCTTTAGATGAAGAAGACAACAATACGTTGGGCCAATGTTTGTTTTTTGAAGAAAATAAAGTAATTAAACTCAAAATACCGGAAAAAGTCTAATTTTTGACATGATGTGCAGGTGATTGTTCGTTGCTGGTGTGAGGAAACGGATACATTTAAACGTTTAGAGGACGATGAAGCGGAACGATACGAAATAGGTGTTCGGAAAGGAGATTTTCTGTTACATATGGCTTGTTATAATTCGGATTTTATTGCTCTCTGGAAAGAAGTTTCTTATTTTATTTCAAAAAAAGTAGTTGATCGGATTGAAGTATGCTAAATTGTTCATTGAAAAAAATACAAATATTTTTTTTTGTTGGCATAGCCTTTAAATAAATTTATACAATCTTCTGGCAAAGAATATGATTCAAGCGATAAAGAAAAAGAAGTTCGATTTGAAGAAAAACTAGAAGAATTTTTTTCAGAAGATAAGCAATCGATTACATCAATTCCACCAAGTTTAACTACGAAAGAAGAATGTCTCACGAGTCTTGCGGAGCAAAAGCCACTTAAATCTTGTTTGAAATTGCCCAAGGAAACCGATACTGAGCAACAAAAACTTGAACATAATGATGGTAACAAATCATTGATATTGTCTCCGCTTTCTACACTACCTTCTAATAACTCAGCGTTTCGTTTTGTACATAGCAACACATTATTTTTTTTGGAGGTTCCTAAACTGAAACTACCTGCTAGTAAAAAAACGTCCTGCGCTGCGCAAACGACTGAACTTTTATAGACGCTCCTGGGCATGTAAAAACATGTATGATGCATGATAATTCTAGCATTTTGGAAACCATACTTGTTGACAAGCTCCAAGGCGAATGGGAACAGATATTAGGAGAAATTCAATTTGCTTTTGTATGTTTTCTACTGGGTAAAGTAAGTGTTAGACTTATACGTACAAAAATTTTAATGCAAACCATTTATTATAGTCCATTTTGTTTTTATAGAATTATGATGCATTTGAACAATGGAAACGTTTAGTACGACTATATACATCGAATATCAAAAATTTATTTCATATTGCTTATGTATAAAGATTATATTATTGTCCAGTTGTGACACTGCAAGTCAAACATACATTGATTTGTTCGCAGGTTACCTGCGTAAGTTATGTTAAATGAATTTTTTCGACTGAGAAAGAAGAAATTTTTGCGCAATTGTTTTATTTCTTTGTCTTGTAGGTGTTCTTCATAATCAATTACTACAAGTCCCCAACGATTTTTTTCATGAATCTGTTTTAAGTAACAACTTTTTTATTCAATCCTTAGGAGTAAGGGTAGTATACCGAAACCAAACAGATAACGAATTCTTGTTGCGTAGAATATTTGTGAGATATGTGAAGGAGAAAACGTACCCCAAAAACTTCAAAAACGTGTCGCTTTTATCAAAGTACATTGCATAGCGAATAACAAATAAAGGCAAGTTGTTTGGATGTTTTTTTTTTCAGAAAGCAATCGTTGAAAAATTCCACACGTCTTTGACAGAAATCCTACAATTGTAAATAAGGGGAGTGAGAGACGCGAACATAATGCTGTTTTAAATTTTTAGACACGAAGACGCTCCCCTTATTGTAGATGAAACGGAACCATTTATATCCTTTTAGCACAACCTGAAAACTATAAAAGTCAAAACTACTGTACTTGATATTGAGTATCTACATTTTATTTAGATCCATCTATATATAACAAGATGTTCAACGTAAGGCAACCCATAATCAACAATTCAGTACCTTTGCGACTCCCTTATTTTTTACTTGTGCTATATATAAAGTTATATGAAAAACAAGAATCCATTGTAAAAAAGTTTCAAGACATGGCTTATATGCAGTTAAGAATATGTTATGAAACGGTACATATTCTTCTCATTTGTTCTGATAAAAACTTTTATATCTTTCAATACGTTTTTTGTGAACTCAAGAAGGAAACGAGCTCTTTAGTAAATATTAACATTGAGAGGATATCAGAATTGTTTTAGAATTATTTTTAGGGATGGAAAAAAACAGTTAATTTCAAATAGTTTTCTACCAATGTGGTGAATTTTTTTTTTTTCGTAATTATAAAGAATTTGTTGCTTGAGCGGGTCCACGATGTTTTTTCGTACCACAACGTGATGGAAAACAAGAAAAAAGTATAGGATACTTATCCTTGAAGGCACAGGTAAATTGGAACTATTTTGAGAGCTACAAAAGATTGTTAAATAAAAATACTTCAAAGTTAGTATGTTATACGGAATTGGTTTTTCTTTCTAAATAACAATTGAGAGAATTTAATCAATGAGACCACAGCATAATAGGTTTTATCTGCGGTTTCCTCGCTAAAAATGCTTATAGCTTTTAAACTTCAAAGTATAACCCTCAGGACTGTTCAATTTTCCCGTTTCCCTAAAAAAAATGCTTTTTTTTAACGAAACGCAACCATTTTATCAAGTACTTAAATGACGTTAAATAAATTTCTAATTGAGTGATTGCTGCTGAAATAATACTGAAGCCTTGATTTTTCTCTCTAAAATATACACAAAGGAGTTGAACGACTTCTTATGACAATAAAAAGTAACACCGCCTATTGGTTTAATAACTGAACCTTGTTTTCATAAGCTTGTACATCGGTAGCATATGCACCTCTATATAATTAGATAGAATTTTATGAAATTGTTTAGGGAATTCTTTTAATAAATAGAAACCAGTAGCATTAAGGGCTGCTACTAAGAGACGGGGGGCTAAAATGGAAGGATTCCGTGTATTTAAAAATCTTGCATACCAACACCAAATCAATTCTTTTTCTGGTAGCAAATACAAGGATTGACAAAAAAGAATAATGAAGTATCGTACGTTTTTACTTTAAAAAAACACATATTTTTAAAACGAAACGATTTAAATTAGGTAAAAAGTGTTTGTATTTAAAAATCGAGTGATGTCATGTCATGTCACATCTCTCGAATATGAATCATACAAACTTGACAATCCCTTAAAATAAACCCAACATAAAACACAAAAAGTCAAACAAAAAAAAAAGCATTGTAGGTATGCATTAAATAGAGTATTTTGTAGGGGAAAACAAGTGAAAACTAGAATCTATTTCTATGATCTCAACAAAAAAAAAAGAAAAGCAAACGTGGAACCGTACGTTGGGTTACAACTAGAAAGACGAGCCAAAGTCGGAGATATGCTACTAAACGATCCAAAAATGGTAACGATTGATTTTTGATATTTTGATGTGATGTCTGTCATACTTGTGAGTCAATAAGAAATCTAATCAAATTCATGTAACGTACCAAATCTTCTGGTAACGGAACAACAAAATGACATCGGTGCAGTAAGAAACACTCGAAAAAATATTCGAATTTTTCGAAAATACATAAGCTATGTCAACAGAAAACATAATAACAAGATATCTGGAAATGCATGTATCATCACAATTTTTTTAATCTTTTATGTATTCAAAAAAAAAAACTTGCATAGATTTTTTTATCATATGTTACCGAGAAACAAGTTGACCAAATTCCCAAACAGATCGAGGATTACACACAACCTGGGTTTCGACGCAATTCATTAACGATTCAACAACAATTGTTAAGGCATAGTGATAAAAACGTAAATCCTTTACGTTCTCCTGTGCTTTTTGATAAATCGTTTCAAGTAATTTCGCTAATTTATTAAAAACCTGAAGAATGAATGTATATTTACAATTCTTTAATAAATTAAAAAATAATTGAAACAAAGATTACCGATTCAACTTGACTTGATGTTCCTGCCAGTTGATTAATTGCTAGCATGATGACTTTTTTCACTGAAATTCTTAATCTCTTTGTCTAAACATTTTAATTATTCAGTGAATAGTTTTAAAATGTATTTGTATTATTACATGAACGGATGGGTCTGATTTTACTGCAGCGAAATCGTTATTTAAAAAATTTGTCCACCATTCTTTTTCCTCAAGCTTTCGTCGAATAAAAGGATCGAGATTCTTCAAAAAAAAATTATTGTCAAAGTCAATTGTTAAAAGGATTTAATAAACAGTACAGCATCCAGTGTTACAGAAAGTGGCGTAGATTTAGACAATTGACTTTCTTGATATATACTGGCTACGGGTTAGCGATAAGCATATATAAAAAAATGTAACACAATCAAATTGAAGTATTTACGATTAAAAATTCACATTTGTGTAAGACAACCTACGTTTTGAGGAAGAAACGACAGGTGAAGACGACTCCAACATTATCGGTGTGCGAGATGGCTTTTTCACTACAGATGTGAAAGGCTGACTTGGCGTTACATTACTATGAATTTGTGTACATTCATTAGAATGAGGCTCTTTAATATCACACGCATTGTTGGACGTTGAAACAACGAATCCCTTATTATTCTGCTGGTTTTGAAAACGTTTTGTTTTCTTCTCTTCTTCTTTTTTCTTTTCTTCCTCTGCTGCAGCTTTATCTCGTCTGAGTTTCTCCTCTCGCAAAATATTATCGATAGACTCTTGTAACGCACTAGAGTAACTCAAAAAATATTTTAGTCAAAATTGTGTAAAACGCACGTCTATTAAGAAAAAACACGTACATGAAATATTGACTGGGATCCTCACTGTCATTTTCGTTGGCAGAATCTATTGTATGGATTGTATCTAATGGTTGAGATACCGTTTTAGAAAAGTCATATGCCGTATGAGCAGCGAGAAAAATGCCACATTGATCAAGGAAGGACCTTGAACTGAAAGATGTATTTCCAGCTTCTTGTATATCCATAGGTTCTTGCCCAGTGGTATTTTGAAAGGTTGGACTAATAGTTGAGATTTCTGGAATCCATCCAAATCTTCCATGATGATTTTGTGAGTTTGACATCAAATTTTAACTATAATTGTACATTGTTTTGTACTAAAAAAATAAAAAACAGATTTATTCGTTCGCCTTTTGAAATTGAAACGTTTCAAACTAGCTAAAGAGAAATTTTATTTTCATAAGACACTCGTAACTTAAAAAAGGTCGCGATGCTACGGCGAATTATGAACTTAAGAACTGTTGTAACAGATAGATGTTCGGCTAATGTTTACATTAGTATTTCAAGTAACCATCATAAAGTTAAATATTTTCTTTTTAACGCGTTTTGCAAGTTTTTGATTAAAAAAATATTTATAAATACTATTTGAGTTTATTTAAAATAATTATTTAATTCAATGATTTAATTAAGTTTTTTTAAATTATTTATAAATGAAAACTTGTACGATTATAATAAAAAATTTTTAATAAGAAAACACTGATATCTGTAATAATACATTACGGTATCTGATCCTGCAGTTTGATGAAAACATAGAAAACTCAAATTCTCATCATATCGTACTCTTTCAAAACATTTTCAAACAAAAAAATGTATCACACTTGTACTTTATCTCGAATCGCTGTGTTTTCAAGTTGCTTATTTTATTATTCGTTAACTCAAGCAGGTCAATGGTGTTTCTTATTATGTACAAGAGTTTTTTCCATTTTGAAAACAAAACCTGTGAAGGAAAGATTCGGAGAATGGGTTGTTATAACGGGTACTTCACTTGTTTTTATCCGCCAGTAATTTAGTTGTGTGTATCAATCTCTTTTAGGGGCTACTGATGGAATAGGAGAAGCTATTGCAAAACTTTTATACAGTAAAAACATGAATCTATTTCTTATTTCAAGAGATCAGACAAAATTGAACGAAACAAAAAAACGTGTATGTAGTAGTTTTTTTCTAAAAGTAAACGTCAACTAACTTTTTCAAATGTAGATCGAAAAAGAAAAAAATAATGGTGTTGAAATGATGAATCAAATAAAAGTATTTGAGTTTGATTTTTCCTTCGCTAAATGGAATTCAGAGAGATTTGAACTGTTAAAAAAAGAGCTTGAGACTTTAAATCTGGGGATTCTGGTTAATAATGTGGGGTTAGGATATCCATCGGCTCAGGTCCTTACTTATGGATTATTTTTAAAAGAAAATTTATAACGTGATTTTTAGGAGTATAATGAACTTTCTCCATCATTTATTGATGATCTTATTTCGGTGAATCTACGTTCATGCCTTCAAATGACGCGAATGGTTCTACCTCGTACATTTTTTTCTTTAATAAAAATTCATAAATTGAAAAAAAAATAATGTTTCAGAAATGCGTCAACGTCGTCGGGGCGCTATATTATGTATAGGAAGCGGTGCAGGATCTTTACCAAGTGAACCGTTGTATAGTGGATATGTATCTGTCAAAGGAGCCGTTTCAGCGTTTTGTAATTCTTTGAAAGTAAGCTATTGTTTTCGCGAATCGTTTGCTTTTAAAACGAAACTTTTCATTATGATTTTGTTGTTTTTTGAGGTTGAATGTGTAAAGGATAATATTTTAGTTCAATGTCTCACACCTTTATTAATAACAACAAAACTTTCTAAAATAAAGCGCCCATCTTTTTCTGTACTAACTCCACAAAAGTAAAACCGCGTTAGATTATTTTACTGATATTAAAGTTTAGTTTTGTGTAGATTTGCTATTGACGCTTTACATTCAATTGAGAACGAATCGTCTTCCTCGTATTGGACAACAGCTACACGGTGTCCTAGTTTTGTTCATGAAATTATTTTACTTCTTTCTTCAAAAGTTGTTCCACTTGGAATTTGGAATAGGTAAAGCTTGTTGTCGTTTTCTTTAAACAAAAGTTAATTTTTGTAGAATAAGATTATATCAAACTCAAGATCTTCGTCAGCGATATATGAATAAAACACGTTAATTGTTTTAACACAGTTACGTCTTGCTCGTTATTATAGCTTCATAAAAAAATATGCGGAGTTGTTAGAAGCTAAACTGTTGTCACTAATAATAGTTAAACGGACACAATAAAGTGGAAACATGATTTCACTCCAGTGTTGTTTCTATTGCATCCATAACTTGTTTAAAAATCCAGTAATCTTTTGCACGTTTTGATGATATTCGAAAACATCCTGTCACAATAGCTGTAATAGGTCGTATTTCACCTTTCAATATTCGTCTCCAAGTCAAGTCTGTTGTCGTTACCTTTCCATGTTTCAAAAAAAAGATTTTTTGTAAAGAAATCATTTCAATACTTACGTCAAAATTTGTTTTTCTTTCACATTTATGATACGGGTATACAATACCGCGACGCACATGCCAGCAAGTAGACATTTGAATATCAGTAAAATGAAATCCAATGACTAAATCTTGTCTAACTAAAAGTTCATCTTTTGTTCTGTAACATTTGAAAAATTTAATTTTTTTTTTACTGAAATGTTTCTCTTTTCCTTTTACCTTACAGAAAATTGTTTAAAAATGTCGTCAACGTTTGTCATAGAATCAATAAACTATAAAAGAGTGAAAATAAGATACATTTGTCTTGTAATTGTCACCTGTTTTTTTTGAGCTGTTGATAAACGAAGTTGATCACGAATTGATTGTTTGTTGGTCGGAAACAATGTGAAAGATGACAATAGAGTTTTATTTTGCAGTCGTAAATCAATATGTTCCCGTTCAATTTTAGCTTCTGTTAAGTACCAATTACGTCCTGGTGCCGAGAGTTCTTGAGATGCTAATCCTTTTAAAGCTAAAATTTTTAATTGACTCGATATTAAACATGTTGCGTCAAGCGTTTGAGCATGCACGCTTAATTCTAAACCCCACTAAAATATTAATTATTTTGCAAGCTATATTACTTTGAAATAGCTAACTTGATAATTTTGATTTTGGATTGCTTTGAAAGAATTAAATAAAAGTTCTTTTTTCCCTCCAACCATATCTGCCATAGACTAACATTTTTTTTCTTTTTTGTATCAGTAAAATGAGGTCGAACCTTAGCACGTTCCAAACTCGATAATGGATGTAGATCAACAGCCCGACCAGAAAACCATCCAATATAATGCTGAAACACAGCTCGTACTGCCCATGGAACTTTCAAAAAAATCATTTCCATGCTTGTTATATAAAATGGCTTTTTTTACCGGTTCCATAAAATTCTTGTAAGTAAGGGTGATCACGTAAATGCTGCGGAAGATGAACCTTTTCAACAATAGAATTCACTGCGTACCCTTTATTCATATAACTAAAAAAGAAAATTGCGAGAAAATTAATAGCTTGCTTTTACATTTAAACTTTCTATATACAATAATTAGTTTACTTACCGAACTGTTTGATCATGGATATATTGGATAGCATCTCTATATGCTGTAAGTGTCGAAAAAATAAAATGTTCACCTTTCATTGGAGATGTGTGACCCAGTAGCAAGTATGTAGCATTAAAAAATCTCATTCGATCTAAACTTTTTACCCACTTGACCAAAAAAAAAACAATTTTCGAATGAGAGAGAAATATTTTTATTACTTTCATAGCATCACGACTTTGAGTACCACGAATCGCATAAATATTCGGGAATGCTTTGTAAAGATTATCAGCACCCACGAGTACTCGTTGTGAAGGAATCCAAATAATAGTCTAGCAGACAACAATGCGCTGATTAAAACACAATTATTCCGATACCTGATCTGGACTTTCTCCAGGAGCTAAAAACAATTCTAACCGAATTCCATCAATGGTTAACGTCTATTAGTAAAAAGGTTAATATAGAGTTTAAAAAATTAGGAAATGAACCTTTTTAATTCCATTCCATATATGCGATGGTTTTATAAGCGAGAATGCTTGACTTTTTAGAGGTACTGCAGAGTATCGAAGGCGTTCTCCAATACCTAGTGTTCATTAATAGATATTTGAAAACAAAACAAAATAAAGAGAAACAACCTGCATTAACGTAGCCATCTTTGTTGTTTAAAAAGGAACCAAACTGATACATAGCTCTCTTGTATGTAGCGCCTCCCACTAAACCAAAAACTCGGTTGATTTCCCTAAAAGAAATACGCTGCTACATTAAAAATATAATTTAACTAAAATAGGTGCTTACTCTAACGTTTTCTCATGAGCCCAAACAGGAGTTTCCCCTGGAATTATTATAGCACTAGTTCCTAAAACGTGGTCGGAGTGGAAATGAGTGTAAATTACACACGAAATATTGTAATCAAGGGAGGAAAGCTTAGAAAATTTATCTGATTCAATTGGGTGAAAAATATCTGTGTACAAAATATTTGGCTTTTCGTCATCTGGAATTTTCAAAAAAAACTGTAAGTCTCTTATATATTCTTTCATTGCTGCCGGACTTTCCAATGTATCAATTATAATTAAACCTGTATTTAAAAATGAACTTTTTTCTATTTGTTGACACGCTTTACCCCACCTTGTTTTCCTACTATAACTATAGTGTTAGCAAGTCCATAACCTACGCCTACGAAAATATTATAAGTGATTCGTTCAATACGTTTTCGAAATTCTAAAGAATGCTTTTTAAGAGCTCTCGTAGAAGATGAATTTTTAAGTTGTAAATCAACAAATTTTGATGAAGCAAATCGGTTAACCTCGTGCACAAACTGTCTAAAACTTGTCTCTTTGGCAGTACATTTATTTACTATCTTCGTTAGGAGTTTTTCAGTATTGAAAAAAAAAAAGTTCAAATGCTGAACTTTTTTGAGGAAAAAAAAATACGCTTCACTGAAGATTTCTCTCTTTTTTACAGTGAGGTTATTTGATAACATGATCCAGTTAATCTTTCCAACCAAAAATAGTCTACGGGGTGCCCACTGACGAAAAACGTCCCTTATTGGATTAGACATTTTAGATAAAGTAATCTTGTTTTGAAATGGTTGAATTGAACTCTCTGCCAATGCACATTTCCTTTGGATGGTAGGAAAAGGCAGCAGTTCTTTTAGAAAAGGAATAAGTCGAAGCTGAGAAGCAATCGTTGATAGGTAATTGTTCAAATCTGTTACCAACAAGAAACATGGATTTAAGACCGTTCGTGCACCATAAAAATAGATGAAAGAGTGTTCATAGAGCCATTCGGGAAGACTTAAATTTTCAGGCAGACGTTGAGACATAAAAACATCGAGGTACGGTATGGATAATGCTTTAGTTTTATATTCAATCGAATCACTATTATTCCTTTCATTGAATTTTCCCCAAACCTTTGAAGACAGATTTGAATACCATATGAAAATAGTTGAAAAAAATAAAAACGAGAAGAACCATACACGCCAGTAAATTTTTTTGGAGTGATGAAATTGAATGGGACTTAGTTTAAACGAATTTTTTTTCCAGTTATACGAATTAAAAAGTAACATAGACACAGTGCTTGTAAGAATGCAGTAAAAAAGTAATAAAACCAAAAGAATAGTGAAAGAACAAAAAAGAATATTCCCGATTAACTAGATAGTGCAAAGACCTCTGGGAAAATATCAGTCAAATTAAAAAGACTAATTTCACATTTTATAGTATGATTCAAGATCACTGCAACAATGAGGTTTGTAAATCAGCAAAACATTCAATAAAGAGAGAATTCAATCAACGGTAGGTTTGCTTGCGTCGCTAAAAAATACCTTAAAAAAATATGTCGTTGTTTATATTTTTCATTATAATTGATTATAAAAAAGGAATGTACATGAGCCCTGACAAGTATTTTAATTGGAATTTATTCTTTTGAAGTGTTCAATTCCACAGTTTGACCTAGATAAGCAAGATTACCGAATATTTTGAATGCGAAACAAAAAAGAAATCGTTATTAAGATTTTATATATAGAAATTACAAAAAAAAAACTTAAATGAAAAAAAAATTTGACGTTTGTGTAAGTACACCCGACATTTACTGCTTCTGCGTACATTCCATGATTTATTTTTTATAACAAGAATTTATCTCCCGTTGGTACAAAGATTATATTTTTTTTTTTAGTATTCGTGATGAAATGCTTTTAAAAAAATGTATTATTGAAAAATGAAAAAACAAATTACTACGTTACTATAATAAATTGTATAGATTACATACATCTACTTTGTTATGACAAAAAAAAAACAAATATTTATATTGTTTATTTATCTGGATTTGTACTGGATTCAAAATATTGTAACAATGCATCGAAGAATATTTGAAAACAAACTTGGATATTATGCTCCTATTACAGTTGACATTTTATCTTCACCAGATGTAGGAATAGTGAATGACTTAATAAGCGTGGATGATGCCGTAGCATTAGATTTATCTGAAGAATTAAATGTAACATTTCGAGTTGCCCCTTCTGATGTGTACCATTTAACTAACGCGTATCGGTATAATTTTAATACGTCATGTGAGACTTTAAAAGTTGATTTTATGTTTTTGTAAATGCGGATAATTTTTTTTATTTTTAGGGGCGAAAAATTGTCCTGAAGTAACATGGAAAGTTAATAAAAATGCTTCTTATACCATACTACTTATTGATATGGATTGTACGTTTTATTTTATTGTTATGTAAGCACAATTTTTTTTTGAAGATCCATGGGGACGTGATACATCACACAAGACAGAAAAAAATCAATTTATTCATTGGCTAGCAACTCATATAGAAGATCCACATCAAATTGAATCGACTCCAAGTAAATGGGAGTTTGTACAAAAATAATAATAGAAGATTTTCTTTAATAGTTAAGTATATATCTCCAAAAATTCCTGAAAAATCTAACAATAGTCATCGGTATGTATTCTTATTATTGGAAGAAAATAATAAAAGCATTCTCGTAACCGAAACTCTAAAAAAAAAAGTTTCAGAATCAGGTATTTTGTTAAAAGCAATATGTATTTTCTTATTGTGATAATATTAGGTCAAGAATACATTGATAGAGAAAATTTTAATTTGACATATTTTCAAAATGCTAACAATTTAAGTCTTGTAACATTGAACTATTTCATTTCAAATTTTTAAGCAACTATAAATTTCTTTTTTTTAGTTTGCCAACAGTTAGGTTTTCTTCTTGATTGCTCCAATAATTTTTTTGTAGTAACGACAAAAACGATTTTTTGATATTTCTTGATAAAAAGATAAGACTTTACGTAATTGTAGAAGTTTTTTTTTCTTTAATTTTTCAAAAGAAAAGTTTGAGCGAATTCTTTTGACGGCACTAGTGTGGGATTAGAAGTTACGTTATAAGGAAACAATGAAGAAGGAAACATGTCATGTTGTTGGTGGAAAGACGCATTGATACGGGAACGTAACGATAGAGATTTTGAATTCTTATCTACAAAAAAGTTTTGTTTTTCTCATTTTTTAACGTAAAGTCAATTTACTCGATTTACCATAAATTTGTATGGATTCAAGGTCACTGAAACTTGTGGGAGACTCAATTGTTAAAGGATGTAATAATGGATTCTGAAATTGATAACAAGATTGCTCCGAATCAGGGTAACAAGCAGGTGCTGCCTGTGTGGAGTGATGAGGAAGTGGTAGTGTTTGGGGTTTATTATAAGGTTGGCATGAAAAAGCTGAAGACGGCTGCGTTACTTGTTGTATGTCTTTTTGTACTGAAGTATGTTTGTTACTAAAGAACGAATTACTTGAAGGTGAACAGTGAAGTCTTTTAACGCGACTGAATACAGTTGATTGTTTATTTTTGTTAGTAGGTGACAGTTGTGCGGAGTGAATAACATCAACAGTTGAATTAAAGGGTTTTGTAGAAGGTAAGGGAAAATTTTGTAAATATTCTACCCACTGAGACATTTCATCAAAGGATGGTGAAATTAGTTGTTGATCAAAGAATAAGTTGAAATTATTTTGAGCTAGATGATGCTGATGAGATTTACGTGATTTCTTTTTATTCATGCAAGGCTGCTTTAATTCCTTTTGTTTCTATAAAAAAATAAAAATATAGATACATTTATTTTTACAAAAGCCTTAAAATGGTTAATATTGCGTAACTGTGAAATGATTGTCACGTTTTTTTTTAGAAAATAAATGATTTGGTGGATGGAAGGAATCATTTAATTTTTTTGCCATTTGAAAAAATTGTAAGTGGGTGGCGTCTTCATTATCCGTACTTGTAGAAGAAACATCAATTAAATCTTTACCGTGCTGAACTGTAAAAAAAGGATGATTGAACTGAAAATTTTGGTTTTTCGTAGAGTGTTGTGTGGTTTCCTCATGACTGGGTGTTTTCAATGTTGTCCTATCATCGACTATTAAGAATTCGTTGACAGGCGTTTCCTCCTCAGCATCCGTATCATCAACTGTTATAGGGTTTAAACTTGTATCCCCCAAGATGTTACCAGATAAAAAAGAGTTTTCTTCCATTAAAAAAGTTGTTTTCTGAAGTGTATCCTACAGTTACACATACATATGTGAAGAAAATATACGTTGTGTTTATGAATATTTTTAAAGGTTTTCTACCTCGAATGAATCATCCGAATCTGTTACACATGTATGCTGATCCATTGCATTCAAAGGTAGAAGTTTCCATGTTCCATCAGGTGAGATTTCAACAGTATTTCCTTGTAAATGCTTAGTCTAAAAAAAAGAATTATTTAAGTGTCATACACTTCATTTGAAAACAGAAAAACTCGACCTCATTTAAAATAAAGGATACAAAGGCATCCTCAACAAGTGTATCAGGGCGAACAATTAACGAACATTCAGGACATTTCCAACGACTATTAAAAACTTTTGATTTTTTTGTGATATCCAAAAAACTTTGTAAATCAAAGCACTACGAAAAACAAAAACTGAGAGGGTTTTTGATCGATACAGCGTAAAGAAGTAACCTGTAAATGTTTGCAATGTTTTCCACGCGAAGGAATAACCAGTCGAGTCAGCGTAATGGGGCACGTAAGTTTAAATTTAAAAACTTTTTCAACGCATAAAACATCGTCTTCATCTTTTTCTACAGGCGATATTAATGACAGAACTACAGAGAAAGATATTAAATGTGAGTTAAACTATGTCTGGTTTTGATAAAACCAACCGCACATTCACAACACACAGACACACACACATAAAGAAAACAGTAGAAATCGAATGTCACCTCGCTTCAGTGCAGTTTCATAAGAAGTATCAGGTGATTCACGAATTTGACGCTAATTAAAAATCGTAAGTGAATCAGCTGGTTTTTCAAGTCAGTCAATATTGAAATATTACCACAAGTTGAAACATCGGTAGCATATCGCAAACTAAAAAAGCTAAAGCAAAACTACTTGAATTTTCCTTCCATGTAAACATATCAATGACTACGATTTCTATAAAATTCTTTAATGAATTGAAATAAGGTGTTAAAAATAAAGGATTGTCGCGTCTTTTATGATCCACACGAGGCGGAAGTACGGATTCAATCTATCAGCATCCAAAAAAAATTAGAAGGAAATGAATTGGGGTATTTAATTTTATGTTTATTTTTACATGATCATTTATTTTAATCGTAATACTGTAAGGCCATTCATGTTGCAAGTATTTGGAAGCTGTTGTACTTCCAAGACGAATACATTGAACAATAATGTGCTGGTCATAGAGTCGCAATGTGTCTAATTTATCTAAATGAAATGTTGTAGAAAACGTGTGAAATCCTTCAGATGTAGGCGAGGAGGTTTGGGGTAAACAAGGATCCAAGTATGACATCCACAAAATTTTTTTCTAATTTGAAAAAAAATAATTTTAACACACAAAGTCCATTATGAAATAAAAATTACAAGAGGGTAAAATGGATCCATTTTATCAAATTGACAACGAGGACAAAGAAAATCATTTGTTTTATGTTGTTGAAGAATCAACTTCATACATTCATGATGGAATTGTAAATGGCAAGATGAACAAGAAATATTTGTTTGAGAACGTAATGGTAAAGTCCCTCGACATAAACAATTTAAAAAATTGGTATCTTTTTCATAGGAAGCATGAAAGGGAAAATACTCATAGGAATAAATAGTTCCAGAGCCTGGGAATGTCTAGAAACAATCAAAAATAAGCATGAAAAAAAAGGTATGTTGATCAATAATATGACCTCTTGTTCTTGTTTGATTTCTTTCTTAGTGCTTATTTGAGTGCTTTTTTTTTTTTTGGTGCTGACAGATTTTTCTACGAGAGCCGATGTAGATCCAATCTTAACTAATTTTTCTATAAGTTGAGCTTTTGTTCCACTTGTTTTTAACCCATAAAGTTTTGCTAACGTCTTCAATGTGGTGACTTTGAAAACAACAAGACTTTCTCAAAAACAAATAAAAAAGTAGGACAAAAATAATTAATGAACCTTCAAACATACCTTTCGGGTGTTAGTGGTACAGCACTTTGAAGAAATGGTAATAAAACGTCATCTTGATTTCCATGTTTCGAGCTCAGGTTGAACGCATTTTGAATGGAGGATTTGTTGCGTTTGCCGAGTTCCGCTCGAGTCATAAAGTTCTGTAAGTAAAAGGTACAATGAAGCTAAAAAATCAAATTACATGATGATCGATTATTTTAATTTTTTAAAAAACGTACATAAATATATTTAAAAAAATGATAACGAAAAAAATTTCATCATTCTGAATCCAACTATAAACAAAATGATTTAAAAAAAATCTGTTTTTTTTATAACATTTTAGTATTTTATGAAATCTTATGCAAGTTACCTACAACATTCAGTGGAACACGTTTTTTCATTTTTGTTTCAAGGTTTCATAGCAAAACAAAAAAAGTATCATTGACTTTATTTGTATTCGCAGCAAGAAGACTTTTTTTAAATAGAGTCAAACAACTAAAGTAGTGTGTGACAACCGAAAAGACAGAAAAACAGAACAATTGATTTAAATTTAATTTTTTTCCAAGTTATTGACTAATTCGAATTCGTACAATATACAAAAGTAAAATAATCATTACCAAAAAATAGGTTTATTGCAATATAAGAACAAAAAATTGTTACGACTTCTTATCAAACTGGTTGTTTTAAATTCGTTACACGGTCTTCACGTTTTTCATAAACTGATACATGTGTTAAAAAAATACGAAAATAGTGCGTTTTCTTATTAAAAAAAGTGTTAACCACTTACTATTGTACGCTAATATTTTTTCAATTAAATCAGCGTGTGTCAGTAACATTCTTCGACAACAATACCGTGTTAATCCAAGAGAATCAAGAGCCTCACTAAATGTACAGAAATAGCAAAATAGAATGTGACATAAATGGACGTTTAGTACCCTTCTGGTGTATCTTCTTGAATCATTTTTAACCATTTTTGCCACATATGTCCAACAACCTTTCCACATGTAAAACATCTTATTGGAATAATCATTTCTATTTTTTAAGGTTCAATTATTTTTCTTTGTTATTTATAAAACTATTATCTGTGCCATCTGTCCCGACAATCGATAGCGCTGCTAATCCTCTATATTATGTTTCTTCTCCATGAATCGCATTAAACCTAGGCCAAATATATCTAAAATAAAATAAAAATGGCAAAAATATATAATTATAACAAAGTACCCTTGAAGTTCATTAGCATATTTGTAATAAATAGTTGAGATATGATTATATAATCTGCAATTATCAAACATGAGAAGAAGATCGTCACCGAATTGACTTTTGGATTTGTATTCTAATTGGGCCCCCTCCGCCCCAAAATAAAATTATTTTAAAGTTTTTCATTGAAAAAGTACTACCATTATTTTTAGCTTTTTTTTTCATTGTAGAAATATCCATTGGTTTTTTTATAATTGTATAATAATCAGCAGCTTCATTACTCGTAACAGGTTTCCGAAAAGGCCAAGAATTCTCATGTTTCCATAAACACTAACGAAACGAACAAGAGTCATTTTTTTTTTAAAATAAAAACAGGCGTAAACAGCGAAGGGTAGCTAACCTCAAGAAGTTGAAGAATTTGATCTGATAATGGCTTGAGTTCTCTTGAAAATAAATTCATTTAAATTTTTTTTTTTTTAAATAAAAAAAAATTTTATGTACTTGGACTTATTAAAAGGAGTTTCTTTCCATCCTCTGTCAACTGACGATAGGCAACAACATATCAAACAGGTGTGGGTAAGAAGAAACTCTTACTGAAACCGGGAATTGAGAGAGGATTAGGTTTATAAGAAGGATTTTCTTTCCACCATCTAAAGAATACCACAAAATAATAATTCAAGTCGTAAAATAAAAAAAGGGAGCTAAAGAGACAGTACGTCAAGCCGGGATAAACAATCTTGGGTTGATTTTCTTCTATTTTACGTATGACCCGTTCTTTTTGTTCTTTAAGAAGCACAGGAAGACGTAAGTAATTAATAGATTCATGTATATGGCATTCCATTAATGTTCCTGTTATATTGAAAAAAACAACGAAAATTGAATTAAACCTATATTAGTTCACTTTTCAACATTAAAAAAAATTAACCTCCATCATAATCTTTTATGTATCCAGCCCATTGACTTGTTGGTTGACTTATTTTTTGTGTGAAACCCTACAAAAGCATAGCATCAAGCCATTAGAACTCATTTTGACTCTTGTTTGTAAACTGGTGTTGTATACAAAAAAAAATCATTAAAACCAAATTACTTGTTTACGAAAATAACCAACAGCGAAATTATCTGCATACGTTAAAAAATAACGTATTCCAACTTTCTTCACATGTTCTTTTAAATGACTCATAAGTCGAGTTCCGTAACCTTTGACTTGTTCTGTAGATGTAACAGCTAAAAATACAATTTCGGCGAATTTCTAAAATCAACAAACAAAAATGAAACAAAAGTAAATTGAACAAAAAAGCAAATAACTTGTGAAAAAAAAGGACGAAAACAAACTCCACCAATAACTTTGTTATTTTTGAGTAAACAAAAGGAATAATGATTTCGATCTAAAACTAAGCGAACAATATATTCTCTTGGCATTTTAGGTAATTGGCGTGAAAAAATGTTTTTCAAAGTAATTAATTGCACAAGATTTTCGGGTAACCGATTATTCGTAATACATTGAAACCGTATTATTCCTAGCGTTTCTTCCATAGCGCCGCCTGAATCACGAGCTAAAAATCCTAAACCCGTTTCGGAAGGTAATGTACTCGTTAATTTTTTTTTATCTAAACAATAAAAAAAA
This sequence comes from Hylaeus volcanicus, assembly GCF_026283585.1. Lineage (NCBI taxonomy): Eukaryota > Metazoa > Arthropoda > Insecta > Hymenoptera > Colletidae > Hylaeus > Hylaeus volcanicus. Next base: position 1,261,288 of record NW_026533163.1, on the reverse strand, counting down.
AGAAGAAACAGAAAAAAGTTTTAGACCCATTTCACACCTACACTCACAAAAAAAAAGAAACTTGTACCTATATCAGTTGACTCTTGCAAATACTCATTAACAGAAAAGCTTGATATATTGGCATGTTGAGCGAGGATTGTTAAAAAGCTCGAAGGATTATGGGGCGAAATTAAATCTAAAACATTTTTTTAGGAAAAGAAGTAAAAAAAAATAAAAACTTACTTTTACAAGTTTCTGCTAATATAGGAATATTGAAATGTATAAGTAACTTCATAAGGGTTTGATCAAAGAAATCACATATACATACAGACGTCCCACTATATTTTTCATAAAATTGTAATAGCCTACATGATAAAAGTTTTACACAAGGTTTCATAGATTCTTGTTACATTTTATAATAATTTTTGTGGTCCTCTTGAGCATCGGGAATTAATTCAGGACAAGGAAGGTACAATGTATTAAAAATAGCTCGAAGCTGGGAATGTAATTTTTCATGTATTGTGTGGGAAGGCTGAGCTTCTACTGTAACATGATAAGAGGAAATCTTTTCTGTCTGCTTTGGAGTCTCTTGTGCAGGAATACAGGCTTTTGAAATATTCGAGTGATCGTTCGAGTGATCGTTCGAGTGATCCTTTAAGGGATCGTTCAACTGATCGTTTGCGCGGTCGTTCGAGTGATCTTTTGAGGGATCGTTCAACTGATCGCTTGCGTGGTCGTTTGCGCGGTCGTTCGAGTGATCCTTTGAGGGATCGTTCAGCTGGTCGTTTCCGTATGTGAGAGTGTTCTCCTCCATAAGACCTGTGCTTAACGTCCGCGCAACGTCCCAAAGAATCTACACACATCAAGTTACCAAAACACTACTTTTGTATATTCAAAAGAAAAGAAAACGTGTTACATCAGTCATTCGTTCACCGTCACCAGGAGGGAGAAAATCATCAACAAACGTGACGTGACATTTTTTTCTAGTTTCTTCATCAATAGAGGAAAAATATTGATCCAAATATGGAATAATCACGGGTTTCTTAGGTGTGCGATACTGAAGAGAGCACCGTTCGGTTGGTTTTTGTGAAGGCACAGTTGGTTGTAGTTCTTCAGTTGTACACACTTGCATTTTCTTTTTTGAGTGTAAAACACAATGTCTTTAAAAAGCAACGATGAAATAAAAAAAAAAAACTTAAATAAAAGTCAATGTCAAATGATGATAAAACAACATTCTTCTAAAAAAAAACTAGAAAAAGATTATCAATTTTATGAATTAGTAATTGTCTTCCAAACAATGAAGGAATGCTGAATCTTAAAAATTGGTGCAGTTGCTTAAAATAGGTACTCAGTTGCTTAAAATAGGGGCTCAATTGCTTGAAAGAGGTACTCAGTTTTTTTTTTTGTAAAAAACTGAATTTTACTATAAAGAAGCAGCACACATGAGTGTTTTAAAAGTTTTTTTTTTTGATGCACGTTTAACACAACATGCAAAACAAAAGTAACGGAATTCTTTTTTTTAAACAAAAAAGAACCAAGGAATTCATTTGTTCGCATGTTGGTTGGTTTTTGTTGAAATGTTTTTTACTCAAATGACTTTATTTGCCAGTTTAGCTACTTTTATTGTGTCTATTGTATTTTTATGGACAAATAGATTGTATGTTAGCGGGGAGGAAGGCTATGATTTTTTCGAGTCAATAAGTTATGAGACAAATCTTAACTCTATTCAGAAAAAATACACGTTTGGTAAATCTTTTCCTCTTTTGTATAAACACAATATATCTCAAGTTATTTCCACCTCAAATGCTTTCGCTATACGGATCGCAACGAGTGAAAAGGAGAATTTCGACTATATTAAATCATTGGAAAAAAGAAAATATAGCTCTGACGACGACTATTTCAAAGTTTTAGATCCACATAAAAAAGCAGCGTATTACGTTGTGTTCGGGCACGAAGACTCTGGAGGTCTATTAAAAAATTTGACTTTTTCACCAAAAAAACCAGATTATTTACTTCCATTAGAGGACAATGAATTAAATAAAAATCATATTTTAATTGCAAATGATGTATGCGCTCAAAGTAATAGTTTTTTAGCTCTTTATGAAAATGAGTTCTATTGTTGGGGTGCTGAAACCGAATGTCAGGGTAAATAGACTGTCATTTTTTAATTAGGAACTGTTTTATTGTTGCGTTTTTTTTTTTAGGATGGAATCAAGTCAAAGGAAAAAATATGTTGAATGAAATATTAAAAGTGTATTGCCATCGTTTAAGTCACGCAGCTTTTGTTTTACTTCGAAATCCGCATGAAGATTATAATGGTTATTTGTCACCAGTGGGAAGCATCTTAAAAAATAATAAATCGCTTGATTTATTTAAAACCGTGTCAGAGAAAAGTAGGTTCTTTTCACGTCCACAACCTTTTCCCTTTTTTCTTTTCATATTGTAGATTATAAAAATGCATTATAGTTACTCCAGAAGGTATTTTATACGCATCCACTTTATCGGAAAGTGTATTTTTACTACCTGGAAAACGTTTGCTATTAATGAATTCATCCTCACCTCTTTTTAATAAAGAGATTTATGTAGAAAACATTTATACATTCTACAATTCAACTGTTATAACGGAAAAGAATGGTCAAGTTCATTGGATTTCCAATAAATCTTTTTCAAAATCTAGAAGATTGAATGAAAAACATTATTCTTATGATGTAAGATTTTTAATACTAACAATCAAAATTTTTGGAATTCAAAAATTATTTTTTTTCACAAATTTCATAGGATCCTGTTATAGATGTAGCTGGAGGAAACTCAGCTTTTGCGGTTTTATATAAAAAAGGTGGCGTATATATGATTCATGCAAATACAGACTTTAATGAAGAAAGAGTTTCAAGTCCAACATTTCTTGGTTTTGCTGATGTCAAAGTAATTATTCTTATTTTTTTTTTATTTCAAATTTTAATGTATTTCAATGAAAAGAACAAGCTCCAAAACAATATCGTTCGAATTATAGCTAATAAACAAGCATTTTGCGCGGTCACAAACACAGGATATTTAACAACATGGGGAAGTATTCAATATGGAGGAAATGTTTCTAATTTTTCAGTTTGGCCTTCTGGTGATACAATCGAAGCTTATTTACCCGTGGAGCCTTTTTTTGGAAGTGCTACATGCTGTTCTTTTGCTTTTCGTACTCAGGTGTGTTTTTACAAAATTAATAATTTTAATAAAGATCAATATTACCGTAATAATTTTGCTTTAGATGGGTAAATTACTTGTATGGGGAAATAACTTAATGGGAGCTCGTTTTGATGAATTAGCTCAAACTCTTCTTGTTAAAGATATCCAGGTAATTTCTTAAAAATTTGTGTTGCTCAAATCACACTTATTCAAAAATAAAATATTCCCGTTTCACTAACGTTTTTAGCCCTTGCATAATAGTTTTTATGTCTTAACGGATCTTGGAAGTTTAATTTCCACGGGTTCTACCACTGTGATCACTTCTTGGGAAGTTTCTGCCTCAAGCTCCAATGCATTCCTTCCTCGCCCTATCCAATATCTTTTTCATAATGACTACTCTACCCTAGGGTTAATGGGTCATTTGTGTAAGGCTTCTGATACTAGAAAATGGTCTGAATGCTCTACTAGGTAAGACTGGCAGTATATCACGAAAGGAATCCAATTTCACATACTGTTTTTTAAAAAAGGTGTGGTAAAGGATTACAAGAACAACATGTTGTCTTTCAAGACTATCCTATTAATACACTATGTCAAATCGAAAGTTAAACATGTCTCTTTTTAACGATTCCTCATTAAAATTTTTTTAGGTGTTTCAGCCATCAGATCATGTTTGTCAAAAAAATGCGATGGTAAATTGTGTTTTTTTTTTATTTCAAAAAAAAAAAAAAGATTGTTTTTTTAAGATACAAATGAAACTTCTTCGTCTATATCATTCATTTCGTCGAGTACGTTTATTTTTTTATTCATCTTCAATTTTAATATGTTTTTCTATTTTTCATGCAATCTAGACAAAATGTTACTCATTATTATTGTGATAATTTTATGTGCTGCAATAATTTTTTTATTTATTTTTTGTTGTTTAAAACGTCGATATAGGAGAATAAATATTCATTTTTAAATGTGTTTTTTTTATACGACGGGAGGTGATCCTATTCATATATCTCTATGTATTAGTGAATACCAAACTTTAGTTCGCAATGCATGAATGAAAATATTATCAAAACCACATGACATTTATCTTCTATCACAACACCTTCTTAACATCATAACATGCAAGAAGAAAAATATCTGGAATGCTTCGATGTATTCATTCTGTTTTGTATTCTCTAAATTTTTGTAGCAAACAGAGTCATAACTTGAATATTTTTCTAAGTTGCCTTTACGTTGAAAAGCAAAGTTAAGGAATTCAAATACGTAAAGTTTTCTGTAATGTCTGTTCAACGACATTTTACCTGTTTTTTTTACTTACATTAAACCTTAACGTTCTCGACTATATCACCGTATGAAACGCAGACGTTTTCATTCACAAATAAGATCCAACGCCTTATAGCTTCGGTACGATGCGTTTTTCTATTCTAGCACCACGGACTAGGTTTGAATTGCTGCCTAGTTTGTAAGTGTGTTGTTGAAAATATTGCATGATATATTAAATTGGTTTTTGTTTATTCAAAAAAAAATTCAGGTAAAGACACAGGAAAAAAAGCAGTAAAAAAAGGATCTACTTAGTTGAGATAAAAAAATAGAATAAAATGAAAGCATATGAATGTCAGCATGAATAAACAATGCAAAGTATAATAAAGGGAAATAAATTCAGATATTGATATCGAAGAAAAGGTAATACAAAAAATCATATTCAGATACAAGTCATTTCTTTTTGACGTCATGAAGGTATAGATGTTTTACCGTCCCACAAACGAACATACCATGAAGTATCTAAACCAAACACAACACTTCTCAAACGTCCACCATCTTCTTTTATTTTTAATAAAGCTGTATGAAGAGAATTAGGTAAATTATTGGCCTGCACAGAATGATCTTTATAAATAATAAACCATTCTTCATGAGGTCCAAGACTAACATCACGTAATCCGATAGTCCCTGAACGATTTTCTGCTTCTAGTACTGCTGCCATATCTTGCGGAACACCTTCAAATTCAATCAAACCATGAGACCATAAAACAACCCAACTTCCATTGGCTCCTAAAGCAACTTTTGAAACATTAAATTGACGATGAATGACACCATTCCGAATAACATTTTGAAGAGATTCAACAGCTACCCACTCCATCTTTCCTGTAACAAATTTAATAAAATAATTATCATTACAGCCCAAGGAAACAAATTGAACTGGAGGCAAAGAAGTTTCATTATTTGAAAAACGGCGCTGTAATTCTTTTGGAGGATCCCACCAAGCAACACTACCATCTTCATAAACAACAACATAACCACGCCCTAAGGCAACATCCTTTACAGGTTTAGCACTCCAAGCGCGACCGAATTCTTCATGGTACATTTCATTACTAAAACAAAATAAACAACGATTTCCTTTGAAACGTGATGGTGATTCAACAATATGGGGATTATCACAATTCTCGGTAACATTGGCTGGCGTATTTGTATAACTTTTTTGCGTTGTAAAAAAATGGGGTGGTGATATATCAACGGATCCATCTCGTGTTACTTTATTACGTGATGGCGTTTCTTTTAAAAACCCACAAGTTTGAGAAGAACTTGATTTTCTTGTCTTAATTTCTTTTGTGTGACTAGTACTATCAGCAAGATCCTTGGAACTTTTCCCTGATCTGATTGAAGTCGTAGGGTTTAATTCCGTTTCTAATTTTGAACAGGGTGAGTGAAAAGAATTTAACGTTTTGTTTTCTATATCCATTTGTTTTTTTGACGTTTGTGTCGTATTGGTTGAATGACTTGCAGATTCTTCCGGAATACGTTGCAAATAATCAAATAATTTCTTTTTCTCGCATTCAATATTTTTTTCTTCCATTTCGAGAAATTCAAGTTGTCGTCTCATCGCTTTTTCTAAACATGGTTCTAAAGAACATTTTAATATCATTTTTGATGCGTCACACATTGGATAGTTTCGTGTAAATGCCTCTGAAAAAATTTTCTGCAATTCCGGGAATTTCTTCACATCAAAAAAAAATACTTGTCTTATACCCCGTCTTTCATCTGGTAAAGTAACGTTCACGACATAACTGTTGTACCAAACGGTTACACAAATTTTATCATTTGCATTATGTAAGTGAGTTGCTTGAAAAGCTATCACACGGTCCAGAGCACTGAAATACACTTCCTCGTAGCCAGCACTTACACCTAAATTACGCACAACACATGGATCCATTGGCATAAAAAGTATCGTCAACGTCAAAATTAATTGAATTTGTCTGTCACCATTGAAACAACAAAAAAAAAAAAAGTTTTTTTGCCTTTTTTTTTGTTAATAATTTACATGAAAAACAATTGCATTAGTTTATTTCTTCTTTATCTATTTCTTTCAACTTTATAAAAGAATGTCTATAGCAAAAGATTTTCGACGATAATTTTCTTTTTAGTACAGAAATTCAAAAAAAAAATATATATATTTTTTCTATACCCATTTTATTTTAAGAAATGATTTTTTTTTTTAATAAAATGTTTTTTCAAGAAAATTCTTTAAAAAAAAGTCATGTTAAAAAACAAAATTAATTTCCTTGTCATCCTCAACTCACGTCTTGTTAAACAGTTTCATGCAAAGAAAGTTACAGGTATCGGAAAAATGTAGAGTAGTTTAAAGCGTTTTTGATTGAATAACTAAAAAATACTTTTTTCGTATTTTTAAAATTTAACGAAAAAAAACTAGATTTTTTTAATGTAATTATTTAAAAAAAAAAACAATCGTTTTTTTAAATATAGAACAGTTAAAGTTTTGATTTTTCGTATGAGAATATGTGGTACAAGTGGAAAGCAATTTTTGTTTTTCATTAATGGAAAGTTATAGCTTTATTTGAAACATTGTCGCAAACAAACGAATTTTCTTGCTAACATAAGAAATAATGAACGTTTCCCTAAATTATCGTGTATAATTATTTAAATCTTCTTATATTGTGCGAGCTAGCGCGACCTACACAAACACAAAAGATTTTGCTATCACTTTTGAAAAAGTTTAAGCGCTCGTTTCTTCTTGTAAAAAAGAATTGTTTTTCCCTTTCGGTTTACTTTTTGATGAACAAAAGAAATCAAAGAAAGATTGCTTAATAAACCTTGTATGCTACACTGGACGAAATGAGCCAAATAGTTTCTTTTAACGGAATAATTTCAATTTTAGAGATTCCGGCTACATGTTGTGGGTATTTGAAGTTTGTTGATTTTTTGTTTCATAGTTTCAAATAAATGAATTAATGTTTGTAATTGGTTTTCAGTAACAAGGGCAGGTATTGCTGCTTGATCATTTTTTTTTAACACGTTACGAATGACATGGTAAAAAGGATCGAACCTTTTTGTTTCTTCTATATGAACTTGTGACGTGTAAGCATCTTGTGACGTCGGCGGGGAATAAAAAGGAAAGAGAACACGGTGCTTGTCATCTAAAGTAAAATGTTTCCAAGCTGAAGATGGAAGTAGCGTTTTGATAATGTAATCAAAAAACAAACAAGCGGGCGATAAATTCATATCATAAAGAATTTTTAAATCCATCCAGTAAACAAAAATAAAAGTTTCATAGGAGTCTTTTTCAGCTTGTCGAGTATGCGAGGAACATTCCTGCATAGGACATGAAGAAAGAGTTGACCAAGTAGAGGAATCCTCACAATAACTCAACGAGTCTTGATTGGAATTGACTGGATGAAAGGATGGGTGAAATTTTAAAGGGTTTCGTATTTCATGAAATGTTTCTTTGCAAAACGTTTTTTTACACTCTTCATACATACTTGTAAGACAGGAGTTAAACAAGGTATACAAAATTTTTTCCTTTTCATTAATAGCACAGTAAATACAAAGAAGCATCATCCAGTAAAGGTATTCCTCTTTTGACGCAAGCAATGTTGAAGTTGTGACCTAAATCATGTCAATGACAGACAACACAAGGTTTTTAAAAGATATGTTTAGTACAAAAGAAAACAGAATAAAAGGGAGTTGGCGACACAAAGACATAACGTTTAGTACACTAAAAACCTTGAATTACCTGATGGCATAAATGGTCTAATGTAAAACATGTTAATAGTTTTGCTGTTTGTAACGCTGGGGATTCAGAGACATCTTGTGTTGTTGTAGTGTTTGTGGAACAAAGATGTTCCAGGGGTAAATGCTGAAGAGAGAACGATGTATCCGTGATACCAAGAGATTCCATTAAACAAGATTTTTGAAGGCAATTTACTAAAATGTTCGCAAGAGATATGGGGGATGTTTTAAAAGGGTCTTCTGTTTCTCTTTGTTTATGTAATAAATGATGTCTCCAACTTTCCTCTTGAAGTAACGCAACAGAGTCAAAGCATGCGATCGTTGTGTCTTTAACAAGAGAAATCGATAGATCAGAAGGAGTAAATGGAGAGCGCTGTAGAGCACAAGACGCGTCCGAAGGCGGGAAGTCCAGAGTATCTAAACGATGCGCTATATTATATTCATCATAGCAGTAAGCAACACCATTTGAAAAGAAAACACAAACTCTAATAGATTTCGATGGTGTTTGAAATAATTTAACATATTTGACTCCTATTTGATGATGTGAGACCAATGCATGAAGATGTAAGCACTTTTGTTGGAAACGTGTGGTTGTACACGTTTTTTCAAAAGGGTCTTTTAAAGCAGTTTGAGGGTCTACAGAGATATTTTCAATAAGATAAAGTTGTCCTGAGTATGTTAGTAAACCAAAAAGATTATTTGTTTTTATATCGTTAGTCAATGCCGCAATGTTTGGTTGAAAACATTGTCTTAAATTTGAACTTAACAGAATTTCAGAAACTAACCCATACTTTAAAGGAATTGTTTTTAAATATGTTAGACCCGTCGCTATACCAAATGCAGATAAATAAGACGGGGAGTCTGTTGTGATTGTGTGGCATTTTTCACTATCGTCAACAATTGTTGACACAAGAACAACAAGCCACGGTACAGTGTCATGGCCTTTTACTTCCTTCGTCTCATCAGATTCATGATCAACAGACGGATATAAAGAAGTAGTATATTTTTCTTGTTGATTATCTTCTAGAGCAGTTGAAAATACTAAAGGAGATGGCATATTTGACAATTCTCGCGGCATTTGTACTATTTGTTTTTCATCTGAAGACTGTCTTAGATTTTTGAATCTATCAAAATGATCCATGTCAATAATTTCGTCAGTGTCTAAAGAAGGAACAGTTGAACAATCAAGAACGCAGTAAGAGTCATTAAGACCTTTTTTTTGTAAGGAACCTTTTGTATTTAAAATAGCGAGGTGAGTGACCACATGTTTTAAAGGCAGCTGACACTCCCATACAATTTCAGTAGAAACACGATCAGGGGCAGCTGAGTCGATTTGAAAAACGGATAATTGTGCAGCAGGAGAAGACAGAGAATGTGTATTCACAACTTGAACAAGATAACGGGAAGTTTCATTTGTGTGGGTAACACGCATAGGATCACTTATTTGTTGTAAAAAACTCATGATATGATTTGTAAGAGAAGACAAAAAAGTGTTCCGTTGGCTGTCTGTATTGTTGAAAAACTTATTTTTTAAAGAGAAGCCATCAGCTATGAGACAACACTGCATTTACCTGAAGATTGCACATGAAATAAAACAAAGGGCACGTTTTCTAAAGGTAAGCGGGAAGAAGGGGTTGCCTTTGGAAAACTCGATTCGTTGGCTATTTCTTTAGATTAAAAAGATGACCAAATAAAAAAAGATATAAGAAAAAATTTACCATTTTGATAGTGTAAAGTAAGTTGAGTTCTGTGTAATGACAAAGAAGCAACGGGTTGTTTTATGATTGGAACGCCATCCTCAAAATCGGGAAAGTTTTTTTTTTGAATAAACCTGTTGGAATCAGGTTGTATGAGTTGATCATTCGAATCTTGATCGCTGGATGTTGCGTAATAAAAAGCATCCGCATCAGCAGCTAAACGTTCTAAAATTTCAGTATGTTTTAATGCATCCTGAAGAAAAGGATTAAATGAAGCCCAGGCTTCCTCCTCATTTTCAACAATTTTTCCTCCACTCATCAGAAGAAATAGCTAAACTTGCATCGAATACAGAAATAATTTCTGTTACGTTCTTTGAAATACAAACAAATCAGCAAATGAAACTAAAGTAAATTAAAAAATTCTTAATGTCATGACTACTCTATGGGTAAATAGAAACAATCTTTTTTTTTTCGGGTGTACCCCTAGATGCCGCAAATGTATGGATGATATCACACAATCTCTTTACCTTTTTTTTAATTTTTTTTCACAAAATTTTATAAAATGTTAACGTTTGTATTTTTGACGAAATGAAAAAGAAAAAATTGTTTTTTTTAAAAATAAATGCAAGTAACGTTCAATTGTTTCATTTCAAAAAATGAAACAAGGCTTCACCGCACTGTGTCGACTGGCCCAACAGATGTCTTCTGGATTTGAAATTACAATGAACTGATTACCTCGAGAAATTCAACTGAATACAACATGTTATCGGATACCGGCGAGCGATTTAAAGTCAACAGTGGTTTACTTAACGAAATTGAATTTTGCGTAAGCAATGCTTTGGAAGAACAAAACAAAATTTTGGAAGAAACAAGCTCGAATATTCAAGCAGCGAAAAATGATGTCAATTATACTAACGAAAACTTTGCTCATATTGAAATTTTAGATTGTAGTGAGGATTCTATAGGACGGCTTGTATGTACTATACAACCTTATAAAAACAATGTGCAAAAAAAAAATATGGAAAAACAGGAAAAACATATAATATATAGGTTTAAAAAAAAGGATGCATTTGAATTTATTTCAAGTCAATGGAATGCTCATATAATTGAAGCACCTTTTTCTCATTATGATAAAAATAGCCCATTTGTTCCTGTTACGCTCTTCGGATTTATATCGTATACAAGTCTTGAGAAAGTAATGGTCACATTTCCTCACGAATCTCTTTACTCTTGTCGAAAAAATTATATTGCTGAATCAACTTATCGAATGGTTCCCAGTAGACCGACGGGAAGCTTTAAGGTTCAATTTAATTTAGCGAAATGTTTGGAAGAAATAACCAACAAGTCAGTTTGACATTTTTTGTTCTTCTTAAATGGACATAGTGACGTTTAAAATTTAAACTTGCTTCTTTGTTTTTTAGAACAGTACATGAGAAAGCGTATCTGTTTTATTGTGCGTATTCTGATGCAATACCGCGGATCGATGATCGACCATTGTCCGAAATTTTGAGCAACTTTAATGATGAGTCAAATATCTCGTATAAAAAGTCATGTAAAGTAAAGCAGCTTTTCTATTCCTAATAATCGTTTTTGAATTAGTGAGCGATATCAAAGAAAGCACCCAACCTTTTGTTAAATGGGACCAGTGGATTCACGAAGATTTGAAAACACTTCAACCTTATGCAGAAGGCGCTGATGAATGTCAAAAAAAAGCCATTTGCTTAGCTTTGAGATCCCGAGATCTTTGTTGTATTCAAGGGTGATCTTGTTACTTCAAATTACTTTTTTTAATCTTTTTTTTATTCACGTAGACCTCCGGGAACCGGGAAAACAACAACATTGGTTCATTTAATTAAAATTCTCACCAAGAAGAAATTAACCGTATTAGTTTCAGCTTTTTCTAATCGAGCTGTTGATACTATTTATGGTAAGTCGTTAAAAAAATGATATGTTTTGTACTTTAAAGAGAATCATGTAGAAAAGTTAGTGAAAGAAAATATTGAAGCTGTCAATCTAAAGAAAAAGTTTAATCCAAGTGAACGTTTAGCTACTTCAAAAATACTCAGCGTACGAAATTTTTTCTTTTTTGTTACATTTTCAAATTCATGAAAAAAACAAACTTTTTCACAAAAAACTTGTGTTGTTAAAAAAGAAATCAAATAATATTACTTTGTATAATCTTCTGTATTTCTTTTAGAAGTCCAAACTGGTTTCAAAAACTAACAAAAACACTCTGGAAATAAACAGATTGTTAGAAGAATCCTTTTTACAAGATTGTTACGTTTTGTGTTTAACATGTTCAATGTCGCAATTGAATTTTTTTACTGAAAGGTTTTTAAAACATAAAAAAAAAAGAAAATTTGATGTTGTTATTGTTGATGAAGCTTCTCAATGTGGCAGTGTAAGAGTACCTGTCTTTCTTGTTTATTTCGAAATCTTGTTATTAGTTATTTACTTGGGGACCTGCACTTTGGGGTGACCGTCTTATATTAACGGGAGACCATCAACAACTAGGTCCCTCGTCTTTTGAGGAAGTATGCTCTTTGTTATCTAAGAGTTTATTTGAATCTTGCATTGACAAAAAACATATTCCTAGTTATATGCTAAGAGTTCAGTATAGAATGCACCAAGATATTATGACGTGGTATGCTTTTCTTTTTTTTGTACAAAAAAAAACAACGTACTTGTATGTATTCAATACTTTATATTAGGTCTTCGAAAACATTTTATAGTTCACAATTAATTGCTAACAAATGCGTTCAATACCGAAGTTTACGAAATATTCTTAATATGAAGGAAAATGTTGAACCATTCTCTTATAACCCATTACTCTGGATTGATACATCTCATCACCCTGACTCAATTGAAAATCATTTTCCGTCAAGAGGCCTAAGGTGTAGTTATTATAACGGTTATGAAGCAACGCTTTTAATTGAAGTCCTTTTGAAATTTAAACAATGCTTATTACCTCCTGCCATGTCAAAAGTTGGTGTTATAACACCTTTTCGAGGTCAAATTGCTTTTATTCATCTTTATTATGAAAATGTAACATTTTTCTTTTTTAAACTACTTAATGAATTTATTTCTCCAGATTCCCCAATTACATAACCAATTTCCTGTGACATCGACTGTAGATTACTTTCAAGGAAGCGAGTGCGATATTGTTATTGTGAGTCTTGTACGCTCTAATAATGATGAACGTGTTGGATTTTTAAATAACCTAAAACGTTTAAACGTTGCGGTGACGCGAGCTAAAAGGTTTTTGTTTTAACGTAAAAAAAAACATAAATTTTAACCTTCTTTTTTTTTTGTTCTTAAGGCAGCTTATTATAATAGGAGATAGTTCCACACTTAATACTAATACGTCATTACAAAACTTATGGTTAACTGTGAACCATTTAGGCGACGTATGTAAATCTTTTTTTTTTGTTGGTGTCTTTATCGTTAACCATCATTTATACCCTAGGTTATTCGTTCTTCTGTAATCGCTAAAAGTTGTAGTAAAGTCTGTAAAAAAATTATTCAGATGATTCATTCAAGTGAATCTCTCGCACAGTCTGCAGTTCAAAAATATGGCCAATGGATAACTGATAAAGAGTAATTGTTTCTTTCTTCTTTTTACGTTGAAAAAATAAAATGATTTTGACGACGTCAATGTATACGCCAAATGTCCGATCAATGCATGCAGCACGCGAAAAGTCCTATTGTAGCGACGTCATGCTACTATCAAAATGACCCATCTTTGCATGTAACGCCCGAATAAATCGCCCCATTCCGGCGACGTTATGATAGCATTAAAGTGTCGATTATTACGTGTGTCGCATAATTGTTGTAAAAGGCGAATTATCTTTTAAAACAATTTATTATTTTTTGCTATATTTAAGAAAATCAACTATGATTTTTAGAAACTCTTTGTATGTATCCCATAATTGTTTCACGTATTCATCGAATAAGAAACACATTTCATTTTTTTCCTTTAAGCTCTGAGTGTTTTATCAATTGCTGAATGTATCGGATTATATATTAAAAAATATGTTGCGCAATTAGTATGGTAGGTTCGGCTATATTGCTTAAGCTAGGTGACTATTCACTGTCCTGCTAAAAGTAAAAATCGTTCAATGTATTTTGAAAATTCTAGAGTTTTTTTTAACGTGCTTAAAACATATTAAGCTACTGTGTATTAATAAATCTTTTAAATTTAAACCATTACTCTCATCAACACGGTAGGGTGCAGATGTGTTTTTCTGCAAAGCAGAATGCTCATTTTAAAATGACAGAAAAATTATGCAATAATGATTTTCGAAATTTAATTTTTAATCAAATCCAAACGGAAAATGATGCGAGTCGTGAAAACAAAACATCGCATTCCATTACAGCTAAAAAAAAGCATCAAAACCGATATATTCAAATATTGCGACGCCAAAAAAAACTACGTGAACAAGAAAAAAAGATAACCAATGGAGTTATTAAATTTCGTGATAGAGCTGCTGAACGTCGAAAAATGGAATCAGATACATCACAGGTAAATCATGAATATGATCGTCAAAAAAATTGTACTCCACAAGAATCCCAATATCTTGGCGGTGATATTGAGCACACACATTTAGTTAAAGGTCTAGATTATGTTTTATTAAAAAAAGCTACAATGGATATTCAAAAAAAAGAAGAAGAAAAAAAGACTGAAGGAAAAAAACAGAATTCGTTAGCGTTAAATACCTTGTTAATCCAAAAACCATTCTCTTCCTTACCATCTTTTTCAGGTCAGAGTAAACAAATTCTTCATTCTTTAACATATGGACTTCATTCTCATCATATTGCGTTTGAAAAAAAATTACAACGTCTTGATTCCGTTCTATACCACGGTTCTCGGTTTAAGGGCAATAACAACGTTTTTGCTTCCAGAACATTATTCTATCAATTCAATTTAACCAATGATCCCCCTGGTATCCCTTTTTCCATTATACACGGAGCAACGTCTCAAAGTTCTTTACATTATAACGTGATTCCTTTGCAGCCACACCTTATAAAATATCTTGTTCCGAATTCGTCACGCACTCTGGAAACTTTAGTCAGTACACTTGCTGAAAACGAAACTCAAATTATAACGGAAGATGAGGATATTTTTGCTAATGTCGGAACTTTCCAAAACGTACAAGAGTTATTTGAATCTTCTTCTTTGGAACAGAAACAATTAACAACAGCGCCTTTATCATATTTTGAAGCTTTACCTGCCAATAAATTATCAGAGCAAATGAAAACGACTCAAGCTCGTGAAGCCTCGACTTCCTCTGAACA
This sequence comes from Hylaeus volcanicus, assembly GCF_026283585.1. NCBI lineage: Eukaryota > Metazoa > Arthropoda > Insecta > Hymenoptera > Colletidae > Hylaeus > Hylaeus volcanicus. The sequence goes on along the minus strand of NW_026533163.1, from coordinate 1,246,127 downwards.
AAAAGAAGCTAGGCTTGTACAAAAAATGCTGCAACCTCGTATTGATTATTATGATGAATGTTATCCAAATCCACACGTTCATTCCGATGTAAAAAAAAAGCACCAGGTCCCCAAAGAAGAAACCAATTTTGCACATGAAAAAAAGGTATGTTCTTTTTGAATTTTCCTACTGATTTTTTTGAAAAAAATTTATGCCTTTTTAGTCTTCCTTTTCTTCACACTCAACAAAAAATAAGTAAGAGTTTATAATCAACAATAATCCTTTCGTTTAATTTTTTTTTTTTAAGAAATAACACGCATGTTCCGTCCGCTCGCGCTGTGCGTCGTCAAGTCGAGAGAGAATGGAAGCAACTTGAAGGATATATGGAAAGTAAAAAACATCGAAGTCTTGACGCGCTTGAATCTGATGTAACTCAAAGGATTTCTCGAAAAAAGACTTCTGCAAATGTTTTAAACGTTTTATAGAGAAACGTGTTTTTGTATTGCGTGTTTTGAAATAAGTCTTTTTCTCCTCAGTAAATATTTTTATGAGCAAATGATGAAGTAACCTTAATCAACTATTTGGTTTTTGAAATTAATAATGAACCGTTTTACTTAAGATTTCATAACCGCGAGTACTTGAATTGTCCAGTGACACTGGAGAAGAAGGATCTACAGTATATCCGCAAATGTTTTTGTAAAAGTTAACTGCTTTTTCATTATCTAAATACAAAAACAGTGTCAACATATAAATTTAAAAATAAATTTTTTGGTGAAACTAACAAAAATTTTATAAATTAGCTTCTAATTGTTTGAAAAAAAAACATACTTGTTTGAACTGTACAGATAATTTTTTGAAGTTTTTTCTCCTTAGCTATTTTCTCTAAATATAGCATAAACATTCGTCCTAATCCTACAATATTATGTGAAGGATGAAAACAATGAAGATTATAACAATTAACCTTGTGCTTGAAGAGATTTATCAAATTGTATATCGTACAAATATAAGATAGGTATCTAAAAAAACAAAAATCAATTTTTATCTGTTTGTCACGACGGGTTATAATCATTATTTAATTATCAAAAAAAAAATAATGTTTACAACTCGAAAGATGGGTGTGCAATTTCTTTCTTTACACGTGTTAGATCGTATAAAATAACTTTCTTTTTGTTTTTTCACCCTATAATTTTTTTTTCATTTACATTTTGCTTCTCAAAACGAAAATGTAGAAAACCTTGAACAAATGAATTAGTATTTTTTTTTAATAGAAGAAAAATAAAGGCTAGACAAAAGTAAAATGAAGCTGTATTTTTACAATCATTCAAGTGAATCACCCACCATGACGATGGCATAGTTCTTTTTTTTTTCCGTCCATTGACCATCCCTTGATGTTGGACGTCACGGATTGGAAATTGGCTGCGTCATAAATTTCTTTCATGTTATTAGAACATAACTCTAAGCATGTAGAAAGTCGTGAATTATCTAAAATATTTCCTTTACAAACGTGGATCTAAAGATAAAAAGAATTGACCTAGTTATTTGTTTAAAACGACATTACAAAAACAATTGCCCTAATCTAATGTGGTCGTACGTTTAACTCATGTTTGTTTAAAAATGTGATCAACTCGAGTGGAAGGGAATGCTGTCGAAAAAATGTACTTTTTCTTTTTGTACGTTCAAATTTTTCTTTGCCATTTTTCTTAACACGACACGTTAACAATTTCATTTCTTGGATTTCACTCATTATTGGACTTTATTTTCGTAAGCGACTTCTTATTTTAAATTGTTTTTAGCTAGATGGTAAATGACAAAGCGTTTTATAAAGATAAAAAAAAACTGTTTATTTTGTGTTGCAGAACAGACTTCGATTGGAAAACTTCTATTTTAATTTGACCAAACAATGACAAAGCTTCTTTAGTAATATTTTATACTACCATCTAAACACCAGAACACAAATGTAAAATTTCCATGTTTGTCTTGGAAGTGATGTTCGTAAAACAAGGTATGGCATTTGATAAAGTCACTAGTTGCAATATAAAACGCGAACTGTTATATCAGTTTCGAAGCCATATTTTTCCGGACAACGAGACGCATCATTTTTTTCAGAAACTTTTTTTCTGTTACGCTAGCCGCATTTTAGTAAAATAGTGTTCATTTACAAAATAATATTTTCTTTTTTATTTTTTTCGATTTGTGTATATTACAAATGAGAATGCTTTTTTTTCGCAGGTATCATATTAACCCTGAGCACAAAATGTATTTTTTCGGTTTATTATTAATATTGTTTTTAATATATGTTATCTTTAACATTTATGTATGGTGGGTTATTATGGAGGGTAAAATTTGCCGCGGAGAATTTGTCGTGAAAGGAAAACATATATGTATTACAGGAGGATCGGAAGGTAATTTTTTATATTACTTAAAAGTTTAAAAAAATAATTTTTTTCAAGGAATTGGACTGAACGTTGCATTATGTTTTTTACAACGTCATGTGAAGGTCATCACCATTATATCTCGTTCATATAGTAAAATTGAACATGCTCTTCAAACAATTGTTGCTGAGGCACAAAAGTCAAGAAAGGAAAATCTTGTGGTTCAAGGATTCCATGGAAATGTCACCGATTACAAATTTATACAATCTCTGTTTACCTATATTGAATCGCCAGAAAATAATGTTTTTTCTCTACAGGATTCTTTCGTTAAGGGTTATTATATTAAGGAAACATCAGTCATAACGACTTCTCCCACACAAGCCAGAATCGACGTTTTAGTGAATTCCGCTGGAATTTGCATTTCTGACCTTTTTCACAAAATGACACCTGGAGAGTTACATTATCAAATGAATGTCAATGTTTTGGGAACCTTATACCCCTCCCAACAAGTAAAAAAAATGATAATAGGCCTGCGCCTAAATATTTTCTTCGGCCCAGATTATGAAGTCTGCTTACGCTGATTCGTGCTTAAATTCGAACAGTGTTCAACTAAGAAAAAAACCGTCTCGCGTGATTGTTATCCTGAGCTCACAAGCTGGTCAAACTAATATGTATGGATTTGTCGCTTATGGAGCATCCAAATTTGCTTTAAGAGGTGCTTGGGAAGCCCTATCAATGGAAGGCTACCCTGTAGGCGTTCGAACTATTTGTGTTTTCCCACCCAGTACTGGTAAAAAAAAAGAATTACTATTTAATTATTGATTGGTTTATTTATTTTCAAATAAAAAAAAGATACACCAGGGTTTGTGGAAGAGAATTTACGTAAACCACATGTAAGATATATTACCAAGAGATTCATTAAAATACGAGAATCTCAGATAACCAAAGAATTAGAAGGAATGTCGTCTCTTATGCCTGCTCGCACAGTTGCGCAAAGTATTGTGGATGGTATATGCAAACGTAAAAAAAATTTGATCTATTTAAAAAACAACGGTTAACTTTTTTTTTATAGAAGGTTGTTATCAAATAAATTACAACGTAATTGGAAGATATATAGAAGCTAACTCCCATGGTTTTTCTCCATGTTCGCTTATTTTTAGTTTTTTCTGATGATTAATAAACTCTTTTGTTTCGATTCCTCAGATTCCTCCTATTTCGAATACATGAGAAAGAAATTTGACTATGCCACTTCACTGTATATAACTCTTTTTTTAATTAAATTTTCTTTAGAACTTAATCTTTCAGGTTCCTAACAGTTTATTGGAACTATCGCTGGAAAAAAGAAATACAGCGCCATGCTTTATATACACAATGTACGAAATCAGAACAAATCTCTTTTCAAACAAAAAATTTTTTTCTTGCGTCTATTGAAACAGCGTTACAAAATTCTGACGAGAGTTTACAAAGCAAACAAAAAAAAGAAAATTAAAAAGTATTCCAAAACAATGTCAGTAAAAACTATTCGTATTTTTAGTAATAATTTAATTAACTATGAAATTTTTTTAGTGGTTGAACTTTATGAATCAAAAAAATTTGTTTATCAAGGTACACTGTTTTGAAAGAATATACTTTTCTTAGAACACAATATTTAAAACGAGTTAATGTATTACATAGTAAAAAAAAACAATATGAGGCACAGTAATTACCAGATCAATGCTTTTGTAGAAGATCGAAAAAGTTTTTTTTTTCAAAAAATTCATTCTTATCTTTTTGTTCGATACAATTAACACATTAAAAAAATTTAACATAAAAGATGGCTGACACAGAGACATTGGTAGATAGTAATAAAACGACTTGTGGGTTGAAGAATTTGGATAAAGCCAGTGTTTTTTTACAAGATAATCCCAGTGGAAAAGATGAGATAAATCAAAACCTTTATGTTGAATTAAAGAAGAAACAAAGTCAAGTTGATTTTTTAAATTTACAAGAAGATTATATTCGAGATAGTCAAAAGAATTTGAGAACTGAATTAATTCATGCAAAAGCAGAAATTCTTCGAATTCGTAGTGTTCCCCTTGTGATTGGTCAATTTTTAGAAATGATTGATGAAACACATGGTATTGCGGGATCTACTGCCGGATCCAATTATTATGTGCGAGTTTTATCTACCTTGAACAAGTTAGAATATTTTTTCGCTATGATATTTTGTCATGCCTGCGGTCTTTGAAAAAAAAAAGAGAACTTTTAAAACCTTCCTGTTCCGTTGCTTTGCATCGACATTCTCACGCTGTTGTTGCTGTTTTACCTCCTGAAGCTGATAGTTCTATACAAATGCTTTCCATGTCGGAAAAACCTAATGTGACTTATGCGGTAAGATTTTTTACTTTTAAAATGACTCAAAAAAAAAATACACATGCCTTTTGTCTTAGGACATTGGAGGACTTGATATTCAAAAGCAAGAAATTCGTGAAGCTGTGGAATTGCCTCTCATTTGTCCTGAACTATACGAACAAATCGGTATTGATCCACCAACGTACGGTTGTTGTCTTAAAATTTTGTTTTAAATCTTTCGTTTCTGTTCTCTAGTGGAGTTTTATTATATGGGCCACCTGGAACAGGGAAAACTATGCTAGCTAAAGTGTGTGTGTATTTGTGTACCTTTTGTTCCCTAATATTATTTTCTTGTCAAGGCCGTAGCCAATCATACCACTGCTTCGTTCATACGTGTTGTGGGAAGTGAATTCGTACAAAAATATCTCGGTGAAGGTCCTCGCATGGTGCGCGATGTCTTTCGCTTAGCTCGTGAAAATTCGCCTTCCATTGTTTTCATTGATGAAGTGGATGCGGTTGCGACAAAGTAATAAAATTTCGTTATAGGATTTCCAAAAAGAAACAAGTTTCTTATTACAATGTCTTAGGCGTTTTGATGCACAGACTGGCGCGGATCGCGAAGTTCAACGTATTTTACTCGAGCTTTTGAACCAATTGGATGGATTTGATAAAACGGTTTCTGTAAAGGTCGGACAAAATGTTCTTTTCTTTTTAGAACAAAGTCTTAATTTTTTTTTTTAAACCAAGGTTATTATGGCTACCAATAGAGCTGATACTCTTGACCCAGCTCTTTTACGACCTGGTAAGAATGTGTGAAGTGATCTTTTTTTTTGTTTCTTGTTTCATGGAATTTTTTTTTAGGGAGGCTTGATCGTAAAATAGAATTCCCCCTGCCAGACAGACGCCAAAGACGTCTTATATTTCAGGTAAAGTTACAAAAAAAGTCGCGTCCCCTGAACAACCTCCTTCTTAGACTATCACATCTCATATGAGCTTATCTCCCGAGGTTGATCTTGAAGATTTTGTTTCTCGTCCTGAAAAAGTCTCAGCTGCAGATATTGCTGCTATATGTCAAGAGGCTGGAATGCATGCCGTGCGAAAAAACAGGTCAACTTTTTCTTCGCTATTTTCTTAGCGCTAAACTAATTTTTAAAATCTTGTTTTGTACGTTATAGATGCGTAATTTTGTCAGTTGATTTTGAAAAAGGATGGAAATCACATGTGAAACGCCATAACAAAACTTTCAATTTCTATGGAGTATAATAAAACGAAATAAATTCAATTTGTTTTGTAAAAACATGCTAGTTAAAAACACTTGATAAATACTTCCATAAGCTGTGTATCAAATTTTCCATTATGTCTCCTTTCTTTTTTTAATTATGATTTGGATACCTGAATTCGACCGTGAAAAATGATTTTTTTAACAAATAAATCAATACTATGCTTGGCTCCCCACCTAACTGTCTTGATTTATAAACAAATTAAAACAAAGTATTGTTATCAAAAAAGAAACTTGTTAAAAAAAGATGGCTGAAGGAAAAAAAAAGAAAACATTAAATTCCCGTAACTTTTTTATTAATTTTTCCATGTTTGGGAATCTTTCGAAATATTATTTTATAAAACAAATTTTGTGCTTATTTATAATATAATGTTTGCTATAGTCGAATTTTCACTCGACATACTCTCATTCAACTTACACTCCAGTCATAAATATTTCATTATTAGACAAGAAAATTAAGTTAAATGTTGAAATTTATTACCCTGTTCCCTCTCTTTGCTTACTATCTTTTTGATTCTTTTTTTGTCAAGGCTGAGAGTTCAGTAGCAGCGACGCAATTCGGTCGTTCTCATATACGTGTTTTATCTCCTCCAAGTTTATCTCCACATCATGATTCCAGCCGCTCGCGATTACGTCAACTTGAGGAGCACATGCTTAGAAACGGTTCAGACACTTCTTCCCAAAAATGGGGTATTTTTTGGACGCGGAAATCCAAAAAAAATGAAGAAGGTGGATGTCTTTTAAACTATATACTTTCAATTCCTTCGAACATTATATCAAGCGTGCTCCCCTATGGAATTATCGGAACATTGTTTAACGCTGTAGACTAAACAATGGTCGTTATTCTTTCCTACCTCCCAGTGAATGATATAGACATAGTTAAAGTATTTTTTTTCTCAACACTCAGTAGTGATTTTAAGCAAAGAATTTATATAACATCAAATAAAAATGGTTCGTGCTTTTATGCCTCTATATACATTTTTTACAGAACTTTTGAGGACATGTTAAACATGCAAGAATTATAAAGTGTGACATCCTAGTAAATTTATTGTTACAAAATCTTTTAATGCAAAGCTTACTTTTATTTTTAATAGATGCTACAAAAAATATATTACAAGAAATAACGTACGATTCTTCGTTTCTATATTCATACGCAGCTGAAAAAATTGTGCAATTAAAACGTTACTGAATAAGAAGAAACGTTTACTTTATTCATGATTGTCATCAGACGCAAAAATAGTGAAGTGAAATGAGTAAAAAAACGAAATAGACGTTTAAAAAAAATTAATATGCAGATTAAATAAAGATGTATTCCATGTTGATTTATAAAAAACGAACACATAATTAAAAAAAGATGCTACACGGAGCGGGTGTTTTTTTGTTAATTATTCACGTTTAGCAATTAAGGTTTTAATACTATAAGTGAAACATTTGTTAATAATTGGGTGGCCAAACTAGTTAAAATAGTGCTTAGTGTCAAGGAGACATTAAACATTAAGAGGTAGAAGAAATATGCAGACCCAAGGCATGTGTTGCAGCTAATTTTAATGTCTGTGTCTTATTTGTGAAATTTTTAATTAAATTAAGCTGAGAAACGAAAACATGAGTCAATTAAACGGCGTCAATGTCTTGGGTTTTGGAACATGGAAACTTCCTGCTAATTCTTCAACTTCCGATTTAATTTATAAAATTATTTGCGAAGGATACAGGCATATTGATTGTGCTAGTATTTATGGGAATGAAAAATATGTTGGTGAAGGAATTCAACGCGCTCTTCGGGAAGGAATCGTTAAGAGAGAAGAGCTTTGGATTACTTCTAAATTGTAAGTTTCAAGACTTTGAAGAAACGTTTTGCCTGGAAAAAAAAAATTTTTACTTGGAAAAAAAAAAACAATTCTTCTATTCTTCATTTGCTATTAGATGGAATACCGATCACGCTGAACAGCATGTTGAGCCAGCAATTCAGCGATCTTTAAAATTATTAAATTTAACTTACCTAGATCTTTATTTGATTCATTTTCCTATTGCTCAAGCCTACGTGTGTCCTGATTTTAAGTAATAAAAAAGAGACTAACTTATGAAGATATGGTTAAAATTTCTCTTTACGCTTTTCCGTTAGCCCCACGCCAGGATTTGTAAATAGGGACGGAAATAAAACGGAACTCGCCGCCATACCTCTTATGGAAACATGGAGAGCTCTCGAAAATCTGGTTCATAAGAAGTTAACAAGATTTATTGGCATCTCAAATTTTGATTTACAATTAACGCAAGATCTCTTAACATATTGTAAAATTCGACCCTATCTTTTACAAGTTAGCTACTATTTGATACCAACCTGAACTCCTTGCTATTAACTAAATTTTTTCGTGTGGTTCTATTTCTCTGTTTTAATGTAGATTGAAATGCATTTATTTCTCAAGCAAGAGACACTTGCTGGCTGGTGTCTACAAAACCATATACATGTTACCGCTTATTCCCCTTTAGGTACAATCGACTTAACATTAATATTACCTTTTCAATTTGATATTGAAACTATATTTAAATTTGAAAAAAAAATTTTATTTCAGTATTTTTGATATAGGGTCAGCTTCCTATTCTGACGACTCGCAAGAAGAATATACAATTATGACTCATCCGGTCGTTTTGAATGTCGCTAAACAAATGAAAATGACTCCTGCACAGGTTTTCTTTTTTTTTTAACGAATCTTTTTTTCTTTTATTAATTTCAAAGGTTGCATTGAAATGGATTTTACAAAAATCCCCACTCTTATCAGTTCTTGTGAAAACATCAAATCTTGAACGAGCTCAAGAAAACCTTAAAAGTCTTTCTTTTTCTTTGACTCCTGAAGCAGTCGAAGAACTAAATTCTATCAATTATAAAAAGTACGTTATAAAACTATGTACACCTTGGTCGCCATATTGCAATTTTTAAAATTAGACGCTATAATGATACAAGTAATTACACCTTAAAGTCTGGTTGGCTTCCTATTTTTTGTGATGTTTAGAAACCGAACACTCGTCACAGGTGAGTAGTAAAAAAAAATGGTTATTGCAAGCATGGATGAGATTGTTTTTTTTTTTTCAAAAAATACCAATTAAGCTCTTTTGTTTTGACAGGGTTTAGAAACACTTTTATGTTTATTTTGCACTTTAATTGGGTGTCCTAGTAGGATAGTAGAAATAGAAAACATGGTGTTTAACTCTGCAGTTTTTATTTTTTACTCAAATGTTTCAAAACAAAAGTATAAAAAAATATTTTCAGTTTAGTTTTAAAACATAGCCCGGCGTTTGAAGGCGGGAGTACAAAGAATAAAACAAACTGTTTTTGCTTGTTTCTTTTTTTGGGAAACACTGTTAATAAGTATTTGTTTTTAATTGAAATACTCGTGTATTATGAATGTAATTTATAGATGATTTTCGAAAAGTACAAGTGTTTTTTATGCAAAACGCTTACGAATTTTTAAAAGTACTAAACCCGCCTAGAAGCACGCGGTGATAAACAAGAAATAGTAGTAAGTGTCATGATTCTCTTACTAAGACAATGTCAACGACGGATAAAGTCAGAATAAGACGTGAAGCACGTTTCATATAACGATTTTTTTCAAACTGATTATTTCAAAATATGCATAAATTAAAGCAATGTACTGGAACAAGCTTACTTTAATTAATTCGTCTTTTCCTCTCGCTGCATTTGCTGCTCCTTCGTCTACTAAATAATCGATTCGGTCCATTAAAGTGCCCTATACTCGTTCAAAAAGCGTATCTTCAACAAACTTTATGAATCACGACGTGTTACTTGTAAAGCCACACCAGTACTCATTTTACTGAAAAGTGTATTAAGTTCTTGGGCTGACTGTACAAGCTTCTTAACATCCTGAAGAAAAAATATTTTTCCAGCAAGTCATTTTTTAAACACCAGAAATAACGATGTGCATAACAACGGACTTGGATATCTTCACAGAAAGAATCTTGTTGTAAGGCAACACAATACCCTTGCTTTCTAGGTTCAAATGTTTTTACTGAGAAGTTATCCTTAAGCATGGAATCTCCTACATAATTTGAACTACCATCGTTTTCACTATCATTCCTTTTGTCTAGTGTAAAATATTTATGATCACCTTGCACAAATACACAAACTTTTTGTCACTTCATTACTTGCATGTATTACAATAGGTTTCAGTGTCTCCACGGAGTCTAGTAGGTCGTGAATTTTTAAGATCAAAGATGTATAAAGGTTTTTTTGTAGCTCTTTCTCAACATTATTACAAGCTAAAATAATACGGATATGGACGTTTCAATTGGAATGGTATGCCTGGGAAAAAATTTCCACGTAGCATCAAGTACCTGTCATAGAAGGGAACGATTGTAGTTTCCCTCGGCATTCTTCTAGAATCTACAGTTAACAAATTTTTAACACATCTCATCATAAATTAACTGAAATTAATGGCGTACGTTTTGAATTTCGTTTAGTTTTAAAGCAGCAGTAGCTTTCGAATTATTGAGGTTTGGAAGATTTGAAGAATCGTTTGAACCAATATTTAATTGACACATGACTTGGGTTACTATAAATCAGTGGTAGAAGTCCCTCAAAGCAAAGAGGTTAACGTAAAGCGCACGTAGATGTATTTAGCTAAAGCGAATACTTACGCATTTCTTTGGCGCGAATCGTCTCTTCATTAACGTCCTCTACATTATCTAACTACGTATTATTACAATGCACGGTGACTTTATCTTTTAAAGAGACACTAACCCATGTTGGAGGTGACGCATATTTTTCTCGCATTTCTATTGTCATGTAAGGCGTTTCCGTCGTATTAAACGTCGTTATACCAGTGGAAGTTTCAAGCTGGGGTGTATACTTTGAAGCATTGGATTTATTTGTTACGGCTTTACAAGGCCCTGCTTACGCAGAAGAACAAATTAGTACATTAAATTTTAGTTTCTATTTTTGTGGTGAACTATAAGAATACAAATAATCAAAAAAAACAACAAGTTATCTTTTAACGACATTTAAAAAAAATAATTCATGTAATTCTTCTCAATAAATAAAGTTTTGTACAAGTAAATTTTACCAAAACGGTTTAAAGATTGTTTATATGATGTCCGATACTGAAAATATTCTGGTGTTAAATTTTTTACCGGTAACCAATCTATTTTATTCATAATAAAAAATGATGATTTCAAGTTAAAACGCTTTTAAAAAATTATTTTTTCATTTTGTTTTTAAAAATTATAGTCTTATCTTTTTATTGCAAAACATCAGTCGCAGACTTTGTTTCACACAAAAATAATGTGACAAAGTTACTTTTTCGTTGTTGTCTTCAATCAAAACAATAGTTGTATGCGTAGCCGAAAAATCAAAAATATATTTATACACATACAAATTATGCATTAGTTTTTACCCACATAATTTTTTTTTTTGAAGTGTATTAAATTGACTCATGACCTTGTGAGATATCAAACCATTGAAAAAGTAAACTAGCGTGACAACATGGATAGTTACTTTTTAACTGCGTACAGACTCTTTTCAAGTGATAAACTTTATTGTTTATCACAAAAACTATCCTTTGCAAATTTGAACTTTCAAAAAAAAGCTTTATAGATGTTTTTTTAGAAACTTAGTTGATATACGTTTTTAAGCTTGTTGTAAATCGGATTTTTTAATAGGCTGAATGCATTCTGTAGCCACAGAATTTGGAGTCATGCATTTCTGATAGATGTCAATTAAAGCCGTGTGTTAATACGTTTTTTTAAATGGCATAACAGTGCATCTTGAAAGTAATAAAAATAAAATTTGACACGCATAAACAGATTTTTATGACAAATGACATTCATAGTAAAAATTTGGAAGAGGGTAAAAAATATATTTTAGATGAAGTGGTAAAACAGTTGAGACTCGTAAAACTCACTGACTTTTTCTTATCGTAGAAAATCAAGATTCTCTTACCACTCAAAAAGACCTAGTGCGTTCTTTTTTAAAAGTGGCGTCGTGTTTTTTTTAGCTCTTGTTCACCTTATCATAGGAGTCATGCCATGACGTCCAAATACCATCTACCAATGTTTTCAACTCTGCAGAGGAACATGTACGTTTCAGAATACTTTCATAAGACAACGTGACGTTTGATTAATTCTATTACCTATATAGCTAATCCCTGTTAAAGTCCCCTTTAACGTACAATTGTGTCGAGAGCCAGTAACTAATGAATTGAACAAGAGTTTTACAGGTGAAAAGATCTGTCAAAGCAAACGACACACACACGCACATACACACCAAGCCTGTACAATATAATCAGGTCTTTCAAAAAATCACAGTGTGCAATGGCGCTCGGGGAATAAGAGCACGAACCAGGACGGAGAATGTGAAAGCAATACGAATTTAGTCCAGTGGTCGGATGGTTCATGGACATTCGTTATCAATGATGCCTATTACTATTGTGATATCCAGAATGGAACGGAATATTTTTCTCAATTAACCAATGTAAAACAAATTGAGAGGAAAAAGACGACTTATGTGCGTTTTCAGAAAGAAACGTTAATTTGTGACACAATCGCGGAACAAAAAATAACACTTCGTCCCTTAACTTTGTACGTTTTAAACAGCGCTTTTCCTGAAAAAAAAAGTACTCTTTTTTTAATTATTTTTTGGTTTTTTAGAGGAGCTATGTCCACATCAACTACTAAAGTTGTAAGCTGCGTTTAACGGAGCTCGTTTTTTACATTGTGGTTGTTTCTTATTTGAATGGAAGGCTAAAACGACACGTTTGAAACCTATAATACAAGGAAAAGAAGGAGAAAAGAGGGAAATGCGTGACATTAATTTTTCTCATGACGAACAATTTCATTCACACGTTAGTTTTTTTGTCGTTCCATGTCTGCAGCATTGTTTTCTTTTTTATTTAGGCGTTTACTAAATCTTTTTTAGAAAATGATGAGGTACTTTTTTGTTTTTGAATGGACTTTAATTGGTTATTTAGTTGTAGATTGTGTTGTCAAACAAAATGCTTGTACAATGGCTTGTTTAAAAAAAAAAAATGTTTTTTTGTGAAAAGATTTAATTAATTCCTTAAAAAAGAACTGTTTTTACAGTTTGTAGATTTTAATTAAAAAAAATCTTTTATAAACCACTTTCACATCCTTTATAAGTGTTCATAAAAAATTGTTAACAGTTTTAAACTTTTGACTTGAACAAGTCGAATGACTTTAGTATGCATAAGTTTGTAACATTGGCTAAGGAAATGAATTTTATGAATAAAGCAGGTTTAAAAATGAAGACGCTACCACTAAAATAACTGAAACGTGTTGGGGATAAACACTTTTACTATGAAAAAACAGTAAGATTACAATTCTTTTCTTTTAACAGTTCAAATAAGAGAGACGCTTTCTGTAAAAAAATATTAAGGACTTTGTGGTTTCTTTAACACCATAAAATCAAAGAAAAATTAATCTTTTAATCAAAAAACATGTATGGGAAATTTCTTTTTGTATTAGGATTTCACAAGATGAATTCATTCATTAAGTAAACTTTTTTTTACTAGAAAATATTTTTTATCAACGCAAAAATTTAGTTAATTTTTTTTGTTTATATCAACGAATGAAGTTCATTACAAGCTTAAGTTTTTTTTATTTATTTTTTTGGATCACGCAACATCATGTTCAAGCTGCAGGTTACCGCAAATCGTTATTAGTACCGGAGAGAGAAAGGTCTGATCGTGTGTATACAGTTCCTTATTATATTGCTAATGGAGGAACAACTTTTACAACGGAAAGTAAAATTGAATGGGCTATCGCTTATATCATGCGCGGTAGCGGATTAATGTTTGAATCTGACAATAATCCTTATAAGAAGCGAATGTTCTTTCAACTGTCTGAGAAAATCAATATGGCATCATTCAATAGGCATCCAAACACCCGCGTGATACGAATTCATCCTGAAGCTGATATTCACGATATTTTAGTTTTGATTTTATCAGCTCTAGGTATGACAAGAGAGCATGAAAGACCAGATCGTTTAAAATATCTTGATATGACACTAGAAGCACAAAGGAACAACCCCATTCAAGTGAATTCTGACGTTCATTGGGTGACTGACTATGATGCAGCGTCTATTATGCATGTCACATTAAAAAGCGATAATCCTTTATCTAAGGGTATTTCTAGTAAATTTCCTCAATACAAGGATGCTATGTCGGGTAAACGGAGCTTTTTGAGTAGCTGCGATTGGTATACATTACAAAAAATGTATCCTGATTTAAAATCGAGACGAAAATGTATTCCAGGAAAAGTGGATGATTTAGTGAAACCATCCAATGCTCTTGTTCGCTTTTTCAATTTCAATGTTACCAAAGCTTTAGAGATTTGCCTTTACGATGATGCTCATTGGACTGTTATTGGTGGCTGCCGTTTCCAAGAACCTATTACTCTTCCACCTGCTTTCGATAAACACTTTGCCAATAAAGTTCCTGTTGCAGCTTTAGCTACCGAAGAGATCCTGTCTTTTTGCAGTCTTTATGAACCTAAAAATCCATCCAAGACAACCACTGAACAATGTGCTGAAACTTGTTTTTATAAATGTGGTACCAAATATAGGAATATACCACTTGCACGCTGCATGTTTTTTCTTAATGAATGTAAATTAAAACGTTAAGTAATTTTTAGTATTTCCTTTCATTAATTAGTCTAATCGTAAAATAAATTTTTTTTTTAATTTTAATTTTTGTGTTAAACTTTAATAAAATATAGTTGAATTTTTTTTTTAAATATTAAAACAAAAAAAAATTTCCAATCTTTTTAATAAAAAAAGAAAACACCCGCCCCATGTCAAACTGTTTTAATCTTTTAACATGTGTATTAACATTTCCGATGTTTTCCAAAAATATTAAACAAAAACTTTTTGTTGTTTTAAAAAAAAAGTTAATCCGTTGACTGCGTCTTCATTTTCCTTTCATTTTTATTCTCTGGTTGCAAACTTGTTTCGTTTAAACATTGCGTGAGGCATTTTGTTTTAAACAAAACATGATCAATAACATAAAGTACGGCTAATTTTTTTTTCGCCAATTGTAATACTAATGACTCTTGTGCGTATAATTCTTGTAAAAGTTCTTCTTCCGCCACTAAACAATAGTATTCTAGGATAGGATCAACACGTCGTACTGGAACGAAAAAGAAAACATGAAAAAAAAAATCATTTAAAAATATGTCACCTTCATCGTTATGTAATAATTTCAAAATTTCTATAACGTCTAGCCAGTTAATTTCTTCCACCGCCAAACTAATATTTTTTTGTAAAACATTCTCTAGCTTTTGTCTTGTGGTATCTTTTAATTCCTTGAATTTAATCTCATTTTTTACAAACTGATTTAAAAACTCAACAATTTTTTCTCCAGCCACTTGCCGGCATGTCGAAACACCCTTTTGTGTCATCACATACGAAACAAATAAGTGAAATTATGAAAAAGAAAGACGGATTTTTCTTGTTTGTTTTTCAATGATTTTTTAAGACAAAAGTAACAGAAATAGACACAGACTTTTTTCACACTTTGGTAATCATTCGGTTCGAGGCAATCCAAGCAATAATTTTATTTATTTTAAAAACATTTCTTCTTTTGTTTTATGCTTGCAGTGTAAAAAAAAAAGTTAAATTAAAAAAAAAAACTTAAAAATGCTATAATGTTTTATCAAAGCATTGTAAATACTTTCTTGTTTTTTTCTGTCTTTCATTATCTATTCAATACGATGTTATAACAATGCGTTCATGAATTAAAACCTTATCTCCACATGCTCATGTTGTTTTTAATGCTTTTTTTTCACCTACCTACTCTTTTCGTTTTATGAAAATCCAATGTCCGTTGGATTTTTTAAAATCCCAGATTGTTCTATTTGCTACGCCCCTCTAACAGCAAATCTCTGTATATTGAATACATGCGGTCATGTTTTTCATCAAACATGGTAAGTCATCCTCACTCTTTTTGACTCAATAAAAATAACTCTCACTCGCTCACTAAATTTCCCAACTCTCACGCACCACCTCCATTGCCACTGACTCACTGACTGAGTGTTAGTTACACACTTCCAAACTCAGTGTCAGTTCCTGGATCAATCTTGATTTCAAACTTTATCTTAGTTACTGACTTAGTCTGAGTTACTGACGTAGTCACACTGACTTACTGATTCTCCTTCACTGTATGTAACCGAATCACACTAACAAAATAACTCTCCCTTTCTTCTTGTTTCTTCATACCGTCTGATGACTCAAACGCCATGTACATGGATAGCGCAAAAAAGTGGTTTGAATCTAAGCGCGTTAAATGTCCCTGTCCTCTTTGTCGGACAACGTGGACACTGAAATCTCAGCGAGTGCTAAGTTATCAAGTGGAACCTATTCCTCTACAAGATCTTTGTTTAAGTAAGATAAAACTCTAGGGAATGACAACTATGGTACATTTCTTATTAGATGATAGCGTAACGGGAAATTTTCAATCAATTCTTCAAGTAAATATAATTTAAATTCTGTTTTTCTACAAAAACAATGTGGTTAGAATGTACTGGAAAAAGGAAAAGAAGCAGTCAAAACATATTCTTCAGAAATTGAAAACCTTACAAGGGAGCTACAGCTTTCACGGGTACTGTCAGCTTTTTTTGTTGCTATTTCAAGCGTAAACAAATGGCAATTTTTTTAATAATCCTAGAAACAAGAAGAGGAAACTTTTAATAAATTGAAAGAGTGTACAGTTTCAATAGAAGCCTATAAAAATCAATGTGATGAATTATCGTAAAGTTTTTTGATTCTTGCTGCAAGAGAAAAAACAATAAATGACTTCTTTTTAGTATGGAAGCTGAACGATTGAAAAAATTCAATAAAACTCTTACAAAGAAAGCTCAACAAACAAAAGACGAGATTGTTTTAGTCAAATAGTACGTAAGACTTATCTGTTCAAAGCAAAACCTTTTTTTTTCCTTAATCAGTCTTAAAGAACCGTGTAATGATGATGAATTTGAAAATTTAATGAAACGTTTTGGAGTCGCGTTGGTAGCTGTTATACGTTACTACTGTCGCTGTTAAAGTGTTTGTTTCATTTTTGTGCTAAGGACCCAAAAATTTTTTTGACTGTATTACATAATCGGATTCGAGAAGAAAGCATGTACCAAAAAACAGATTTTTCACGCCATGTTCATAGCTATTTTTTCAGAATTTCTCAATCTAAAGAAGTGACAAAGGAAAGATGGAAGCAAAATGCTTTAGAATTAAAAGCAGTCAATGACCAACTTTTGGCGTATGTTTCGAATACGTACTAGTGTCTGTTTTTGTACATACAATAGAAAGACGTTGTCAGCTTCAGGAATCCATTTTAAATCGTTTGAAGAAGGAAAAAAAACATCTTTCTGCTGTAGTAAAGCAAACAAGCAACAGAACATCCTTCCCTGCTTCTTCTTTGGCTTGTTCCGTAAAGCAACCGAATGACTCTCAAGGAATATCTTGTAAAAGTGAAATACCTATTAAATTATCACCGTACGTTTAGTTTTTTTTTTATATTAAAAAAAAAAATTAGAAAAGGAAAAAAAAAATTTAAGCGGTGTTGTTTTTTATGGAAATACTCATGTAGAGAAAGTTCTTCGTGTTTTCGAAAACAAGACAATTTTTATGAGGATGGACAAGCTCAGTGTAATTTTGAAAAAAAACTTCATCAATTTGAAAGAACGTCTTCACCTATATTAATGGATTTTCTAGCTTCTAATTGTTTTGAAAACGTTAACGATCACGGTTGGGCATACCTAAAGAAGGTCAGCTTTGAATCTTCTGTTTTCCGCCTCCTTTTTCAGAAGCTCATAAAGAAGTATCTGTCGAAAAACACGTTGAAGTTGTATTAAAATCACCTGGTATGGAAACAACCATCATTATGAATCCGTTGCCTTTACCGACAACGAAAAATGAAACTAGTGAAATGCTTAGCAATTCTTTGGAAATTGATCAGGAAACTGTAACATCATCTCCAAAAGATACCTTATTGCTTCAGAGCGAAACAAACGGACTGACTGGTGCTAAAAATGAACAAGAGACTATTCTTCCTAAAGAACATCAATTGGAAGAAGTCTCATGTCACACACCTCAAAAAGCTGCAAGTCAAGTGACATGGGAAAGTCTGGGTTTAACTTCAACGCCCTTATGTACGCCTAGTGATACCCCTCATTCAAGTACTAGCTCTATTTTTCTTGGTGAAAGTGTTTCGTTAACTAATCGCGTACGCCAAAAACGTCAAAGTCAACAGTCAAAAGAAAAGACCAGTCTTATTAATAACAAATTACGTCTTACTTTGGGCATTACAACTTCACCACAATCTTTATCAACAACGGTAAGAGTAAAAATGCATCAAATTTTAATGTTATAAGACTACAAACAATTTCTCGTAAAATTTAGACCCACACTGTTCAAAAACCCTATCAGTCCTGTCGTACACGAAAAAATAAACCGGTACAAAACTTCCGTGATATTAGAGGTTTTTTTAATACATGAAAAAAACTAAGGAAAACAATGGAAATAAATGATGAGATGCTATAAAATACGGCTTATTGGAGAACCACTATCACTGTGTTTTATGATATGACATTGTCACTCAAAGACAAATGAAATTTCTTATATTTTACTTCAGAATAAACATATTGTATGCAAACACTGTCACGTAAACTGTAAGCTATGTTAACCTTCTTCTGAACGTATGTTTCTCAAGTAATACTTAGTCTTGCAGGATGATCTGAAATTTTTCTATCTTATTACTAAAAATAAAAAAAAACCTTGATATTTCATTCAAAGTGACTACTAATTATTGTTTCTTTTCCATATATCAATCAACATTATTTTTAACCTAGCTTTGACGAAAGTTCTGAATTGTCCAAGATGGATTCTCCGCCAAGTATAATGCGGTTCCTACAATGAACAATAGAAAAATTAAAAAAATATATTTATTTTTATTTAAAACCTGCAACAAAACAATTCGCTCCCGCTTCCCGACATATCTACGAAAAATTCGATACATGTTGAAAAGATAAAAATGAAAAATCAATACCTTAGCGGTTTGAACAGTTATGCCTCCATCGACTTGAATAATCAAGTCAGGAAACAAACATCTAGCTTTTTGGATTTTGGAAACCATATCAGACATAAATTTTTGACCTCCGAAACCAGGTTTTACTGTCATAATGAGTAAAGTATGAAAGAGTCCTAAGAAACAAAAGTGCTTCGTTGAAAATGGTAATTTATATGGCAGATGTGAGGAAATTTTTTTTTTTTTTATTTTTACCACTTTGTAACGCGGGAAGACATGATTCCAAAGACGACTCTGGACAAATGGATAATCCAGCATGCATATTTTTGTCTATTATACATTTCGCAAGTTCAATGGCTTTAGTACAATCATTTTCTAAAGATTCAAAATGAAATGTTATCTGATCTGCTCCAGCTTGTTCGAAAGATAATATCCATTGAGACGGACAAGAAACCATAAGGTGACAATCAAAATACGCTTTTTTTTTTGGAATATGGTTTCGTAATGATTTCACCACTGGTGCACCAAAGGATATGTTGGGAACAAAATGACTAAAATGGAAACGTAAAATTAATTAAAGAATTCTATTATCTTCTGTTACCCGTCCTACAGTCGCAAACAAGAAAAAATAGCAAATACACTTAGACGTTCTTTTAGTGGTTTGGTTGATGAAAAACAATTTTTTACAATAGAAACAACAAAAAAAAAACTTAACGTTTTTTAAATGTTCTTTCCAAAGAAAATATCTTATTAAAAAAAAATTGTTACCATTATATCTAAATGAAGCCAATCTGCTCCAGCTTGCAGCATTCTTTCAGCTTCTAGACCCAAGCAAGAGAAATCCGATGCTAATACAGACGCAGCAACAAGCATTTGATATTTAATAAATACACCTTTGTTTCAAAAAATTCAATTCTATTTTTTCTTTATTTATGAAAAATTGTTTGATTTTATTTATGCAGAAAGTTCCAAAAACTTTTATTTGTTTATGTTAATGTTCTGCAAACAGTCTAAAAACTTTTTTTAAACGTGTTTTTTTCCTTGTTTTCATCAACCGCGCATTATGCCTAGTATTTTTATTCAAAAAAGAATCTACAAACATTTTTGTTTTTTTCTTTTCCAATTGCATAAAAAAAATAATTTTATCTTCAGTTTAATCCTAGTTTCTTTATCATTTGCTTTCATCTGAAAAAGCAACACACCACGATGATAATAACACATCAAAAATAGCCTCTTGCGTTTTCGCATCCTTCATAATAGTGTGGTGATCCACATTCATTTCATGAAACTAGAAGCACGGAAAAAGAATAAAATTTTTTTAAAAATTAATGTCATTCGTTTACGTGAACAAAGCGATTACAAGACGACTCTAACGATGTCAAAAAAACAGATTTGACTGTCTACAAACAAAAAATAGAATTCTTATTTATCAATAAAACCAAAACACTTTGATATTCTTATTGTTGCCTGTTCAAATAACTAGCATTGAAACCAAAAGAAAAAGAAACTTAAAAGAACGTACAAATGAATTTGGTGCCTCAGAAGGGTTAGGTGAAACCTGAATTTGAGTAACAGGTTCACATACGGGCATACAGTGTCGCGGTGAAGTAGACGGTGCGGTTTTGTATTCGCATTGCGAGAAAAGTGACGTAGCATCGTTAAATGAACCGTATTTGGACGTTGAATCGGTTTCTAACCAACCAAACAGTAATGTAAAACAATTTTCCTTATTCCATGTGTTTTTTTTTAACTTTTCATATCACTAATGAAACGTTTTTTGCATTTTTTGTAATACAATAATAAAAATGATTAAATCACTTATCATTACCAAAAATACGTTTCGAAAGGGACGCAAGTTCTTCACCCATATAAAAAGGTACCATAGAGTCCTTATTTCCATGAAAGATGTGAATTTTAAAAGATGGAAACATATGGATATCTGAAACGGTGATCAAACCGCCATTTTTAAAAAGATAAAAACTCTACATTGTTTTATAATAAGAGAGAGATGTTTTATGTATTCACTATTATTCCACGAGATGCCTGCCATATTTAAAAGTGGATCAATCAGTTTTTTGGCAATAGGTTGGAATACAGAAGGAATTTTCAAATACATTGTTGCCCAATCAGCTACGGAAGTGAAAGGAGCTACAAGTATAACACGGCTCATCGTAATATCAGGAGGATTTTTTAAATTATTAAAAAGAGGCGACTTCAATACCGTTGTTGTCAATTCTGAATTTAAAATTATTAAAACTTTTGTTTTTTTTACAAATATATAAGGAAATCACCATTACACTGGGCAATGTCTAAGCTCAGAATATGCGCTAAACGGAGAGCCACAGCGGATCCTAAAGAATATCCAATAAAACGAATATCAATATGAGATACACAGAGGCGATTGGATAACTCTTCTAATGCTTTTGCTAAACCCTAACGACAACATTATTAAAAGGTAAAAAAAAACTGAACCTTCAAAAAAACACACAAACACAAACACACACACACAAGTCCGTGTTTTCTTATTGGTCACACGAAAGATAGTTTGCTTTTAGTTTCTCATTCGTAAAAAAAGTGTTCATTTATCAGTTATCTTAGGTGCTTACATTAACAGTTGATTCCATAACAGTTTCGATTGAAGCAGAACCTGAAGACTGACCGGAGCCTGGATATTCAAGAATAAGTGACGCGAATCGTAAAGAACAATGTGAATTATCTATGAAGGAATGGATTTGAACCGATGCCTTGGATGGTTGTTGACGATTCAAATAAGACGGTACTTTTAATGTTACTGTATCATTAAACTGTTCAATAGAACTCATCTAACGTCAAAACAACAACATACATATCAAATTAGAGAAATGTTTATATTTTCAACTAAACTTTGAATCATACTAGTACCTTGTATTTATATTCACGTACAGAAAAACTATACAAACGGCTTAAAAAAGGTAACCAATCAAAGGCTATCATATCTTTACCAGAACAAAAAACAAATAAAGAGATTGATTTTTTTTGTAAGTCCCGAGAATTTAATGAACGGGAACGAATAAGCATTGGTTTTTTATTTGATTTCCATTGAAAAACTCGAGCGAACACGTTATTATGCCACGTAACTGCAAAACGCAAGAATTTCAATATAAAAATAATGAGAATTGATATATTGACACACCTTTCTTATTTTGTAAAAAAAACCGATTACATTTTGGAATTGGCTTGACATCTTTTAAATAAAAAGGACTTGGTCCAAAAGAACGTTGATAAACATTTTGTTGCAAATAATATTTAACGTTAAACGGTATTTGTAAAAAAATTACTAACATATTAGATGGATAACAGCATCCTGTGAGTTCTAACTTATCAAGTTGTTTCGACACATAATATGAAATTTCAGGTGAGCTTAAATTTTTGGACGCCATGATTTGAATACCCGCTTTATACTCATCAAGGTCTGTCGACCGTCCTGGTACATTTGTTCCAACAGTACATGATTCTTTTGAAGAAATAATACTTTTTGAACCCACGCGAAATAAAGGTGTTTGAGGTTGCAATAATAAAGAAACGTCAGCTTTCTTAATTTTTGATTCAAAAAGATTCAAGGTTGCATCGCTTTTAGTGGAGTCACAATTAAAGTAGTTGCGCTGGTCATCATCGGAGATTACGTTAGAATTAAGAACTTTTAAGGAAGATTCCGAGTAACTTCCTAATCATAACCAGAATATAAAAGAGACAAATTAAAAGATATAAATACATAAAGCCTCAATGACGGGTACCTGGAAATTCAATGATACATTGTTGTGATGTTAATTCAAAAGGGAACAAAATATAATGACAAAAAATTTTCTGCATATTAAACGTTGAATTTCTGTTATACAAATAAATAGTAATGAAACCATAATCGTCTTGTTTAATTTCAACCATACAAATAACCCAATGATGTATCTTCTTGTGAACGATTCAAAACATTGGATACCTATTAAAAGAAAGCCGTGCCATTTTATAGCTTGAAACACATGTTTCAAACATATGGTTACCACTTTGGATTCAAAAGTGTATGAAGTATGGGTGGTATTATCATCAAGAATATCTTCTAAGGACTGCTCCGAGGAAGCATAGGACTTGGCACAGGAGCATGTTAAAGAAAAGGCATCTTCTGACGACATTGCAGACTCTTGAGATAGAAACACTTCCTGACTCATGTTTACAAAGCACAAAGGTAAACTGTTTAAGTAAGTAGATTTTCGTGGATGCATTATTTTTGTGGATGGTATAAAATCGGCACACGGAGGGACACAAAGCGGTTCAACTATAGTCCAATTTAGTTCAAAGACATTCAGGAGTTCACAATACGATGTTAGTACATCTTCCGACATTTTCCTAAAAGGTCTTGAATTATAACATAATTTATTCTGCACAATATTCCAATGACGCAACATTCCTCGTGACTCCGCTTCAGTATGTCTCTTTGAATTGTTTTGTACGTAGGAATTGCATGATAAATATTTGGTATGAAACGGACACTCTTTTGCAATTCTATTCGATACGTGAAATGTTGTTTGAAAATTGCTAGATGGATGATTTGAATATTTTACAGTTTGTTTCAAGTCCTTCATAACACTCGAGTCAACAAAAGTTGGTTTGACAGGGAAAAAAAGATTCTATCAGTTTATTTAAGTAAATGAACAAGAGAAATCATCATTGTATTTTATTACAAAGAAATTTCATTTTTCTAATTCATATTTTTGATTAAAGAAACAAGAAATATATCCATGCAAAATATTCAGAATTGGTATATCAACGTAGACTAAACGGACTTGCGTATCTGCTAAAACGTCCGGTAAAGCTTTCAATAAACCCAATTTTCTGCTTTATTGCTTGGTTTCATTCTACAACACACTTTAAATATAAATTACGTGTACATATATTTGTTTGTTGAAAATAATGACACACCCGCCAACAGAAAAAAAAATTAAAAATATATTATTAAAATTGATCAAATCACATTTACAATCGGGAACACAGACTTTTTTAAGACTACAAAAAAAATGTTTTGTACGAAAGCATTTTTTTTGCTATTTATTATAAAACACAAACTTTAATAACTTTCCACTGTTCTGTTAAATTTTTCATGTCCCACTTTTATTCTAACTAAATGATGCTTCTTTTTTTTTAATGTGTAATCTTTTCGACCTCTTTTACAATTTTTTTTTATGACAAAAAAGTAGAGAAAAAAAATGAGAGTAATGAAAATACTACTTTATTTTACATTGAAAAACTCAAAAAATTAACACTAGGGGTACCGACAAGTTAACCTGAGGAAAAGCCGTTTTGATGAAGCTCGGTTTCATTAATTTTTACAAAGCTTGTGCTCATAACAAGCAGAGACTTTATTTATCATTCCTAAAACAATTATTAAATAGATAAAGTACAATGAAAGGAAGCTTCTCATGAAGGGGGAAATGTTAAGAACCCTTTTTTTAATGCAACGTTGTATTCGTTAAGTGCCTTTTACATAAAAATGAAATAGGAGCCGCCAAAGAAATAACAACCTACTTTAACCATAGCGTCGTCTGTTTCTTCTCGTATAGTCGACTCTTCTTTTATTGCTAAAATTTCATATGATACTTTATTATTGCAATTTAATAAAATAAATAGCTTACCTTCTTTGAAAGCTCTTATTTCTTGAGGAATATATATTTTGTACGTCATGTTTGATTCATCAGCTTCCCTTTTAAAAGGTTAAAGATTACAAACTACTGTTACTTAGAAAGGAGTGAAAAAACCTACTGATTCGCCTGTAGACATTTTTGACTTAACTCTTGTAAGTGAGACTGAAAATTACTTATATCTTTTTCAACCTTTTATTAGAAAAACAAAAGAGGAAAAAAGGTATATGTTATGGTAACGACAAAACCAAGCTATAAGGGACCGTAGTATTTAAGCGTCTCCTAATGTCTCGTAATTCTCGAACGCAACGTTTTAAGCTATCATCAACGTCTGGAAGAAGGGTACTCTCAAAATCTTCTCGTAATTTGCTGGTTTCATTTCTTAGTTGCTCTAATTTGGTCTATCCTTGATATATATATATGGAGATATCGCATTATTACAAAGAATACTTGAATAAGAAAAAACGAAGAGGATGGGTTAGAATAAGACTCTCCTCGCTCCAGGTAAGCTTCGAACTCTTCCGTGCGCTTGGATACGTCGTTTAAATTTACCTAGGACATTGAACGAAACGAATAAAAATACGGAGCGTTTTTCTTCAAAAAAATTCAGTGATTCTGTCAGCATATTGGTTTGCTAATCAATACTGACAGTAAAATAAAATAAAAGTGAAATGCACCTTACTAAATTAGACTCGATGAAACTGGTTATTTTTTTATTTAAAACTTTTGCTTTTGTTTCAATGTTTTCTCGAGACATTTGTTGCATATCTCGCGATGATTCAACACGATCTTTAATTTCTTTTGTTAACTGGCTTTCTAAATTTGAAACATACGATGCTATTTCCTTAATAACAGATTAAAAAAAAGTTTTACTACGATCAGGAAGAGTTGAAAATTACCTGAAGACGTTTTTCTTCAATCGCACGTTTTCGGTGTGCTTCTTCGGCAACCGACTTCTCTAATGCCGCTAACTTACATGTCATAGTACTTAACCTCTCTTTTAATGTGTTTGTCATATCCACAGACTCCATGAGTTTCTCAATTTTAACGAAAATTGTCGGTGTCACTATTTTTTTTTCAACATAATATGAACACTATAAAATTAGTATCCGTAGTCACAGATACAAATTCTGTTGAAATGTCTCATTCTAGTGAAAATATAAGTTGGATTCCGATTAAAAATTTTTTTAATTTCGTTACAAAACAAATCATATTGAGTACGTAATTTCACTTAAATAGTTTTTATAAAAAACTAAAAAAACAATGCATTTTGATTTAAATATTAAAATTCTTGCTTTAAATTTTGTTTGCATATTTGACCTTTACAATTTCTGTTTACACAAATGTCATTCTTTGCACAACAATGAATTAATTCACTAATGCAACATTATATGAATTGCTAGGAGGGGAGCAGAGCGGGTTATGACTAATACAGGTAGAGACAAACAAAAAAAGAAATTAACAAGGCTAAAAAAAAATAGTTTTTGTTTCTTAGTTAAATCAAAAGGCGTCATCATGACATGTTGGGTCACTGCATGAGCCCGAACCTAGTGGAAGAAGCTTTTTTTTGAAGACTAAAAAAAAAAAAAATTCTCACAGGGATTCATAGATAAATTATGTTTTTTTCTACTTCTTCACATGTAACAAAACGCTACGGCGACGAGGAAGATTTTAATAAAAGAGAATCTGTTTTATTTTCTTTAAGTCAAAATTCGTCAAGTACTCCCTCAGTAAGTTTTTTTTTTTCTTTTTCACCTGATTTTTTTCGCGTTACTTTGTCTTAACGTTGTTTGCTAGGAAAGCTTGCCTTCCAACACATCAGGAAGTACACCTGATTCCATAGTAGACACATCGACGTCACGTAAAACAAAACAACAACTTCAGCCGCCTTGTCGTGCAATGACGATTGAACTATTAAAAAAAAACCTTCGAAACATGGGTTCTGATTCAACAAAGTCCTAAACTATGCGATTTTTGTGTGTAAAAGTCTTCATTTTGTATAATGTAACTTAGAATGTATGAAGAATCGGGCCCTGTTTCTCTTCTAGGTTGGCCCATGCATTTGAAAACTATACAATTGAATAAGTCGGGAGAATCACAGTTTATGGTATATTTTTCACGGCATTCCGAAAAGTTTGTTTGATTTTCCTAAAAAAAAGTTTTGTGATGGTACAGGAATAGTCAACGTTCGCCTGATGCTTTATAGTGATAATGAAGAGTATCTCTCAAGACGCATGGCGCAATTATTTGATGTTTCTTCCAGCTCATGTGTACCTTCATGTTCTGAGCCTATTTTATATCTTCGTGTTGTTGGAACTGTCGCTCCGGATATGAAAGACAGTACTACGTTAAGGTCAAACGGTGTTTTGCCCAATATTGGCTTTTAAAAAGAAATTGTTCAATTTAAAAACATTCTTTGTTCGCCATATTTTCTAGGTGTATTCATATACGAAAAGCTAAATTAGAAGAAATAGCTTTTTATCATACATTCGATGTTATTGACACATTTTTACGACAGGAAAAAAAACATTCAACAACGGTTGCGTCAACGACAGTTCTGCACTCTGAATATCAACGTGAATTTCCAGGTGTTTCAAACCAAGCACTAAACCTTGGTATAGTTTTTGTTTAGCACTAAATTTTTTTTTTGTACTCCCGCTTGTAGATCATGTTCAATTACCTGACACATTTTCTTTGTGTAAAGAGAATCCTTGTCAATACACTGTGTTACAATACATAATGAAACATCGACAAAAATATAAAGGCGTGCTCTTAAAAGATCTTTTTAAACATTTTTCTGGCATGTTTCGTAAGTCTTTTTTTTTTTTTTTTTTGCATTGAACACTATTGAAAACATTCTAAATGAATTGACAAAACAAAAATCTCGTTTATATAAAAAATTAATTTTTGGGTTCTTTTTGTTATGTAGAAGAACAAGATTTACGCGACACTATTCAAACGTTAACTGATATGGCATTTTGCATGGAGACGGACGAGGGTTATGTGGACCTTGTCATTGATGAAGAGGAAGACTAAAAAAAAATAGTGAACTAAAAAAAAAATCGGTAAAAAAAAAAAATATATCGGTTTCCAACAACGTCTTTTTATTTTTTTTTATTGCGAACTCAAAAAAACGCTATTTTTTTATCACATGTCCAAAAAAGTAAAGATTTGTGACGATGAATTTGAAATTAAAAACAAGCTGAAATTTTTTTTTTAATTACGACACGGGATTAGCTTTTCTTAATATAATATCAGGGAGTGTACAGAAAAGCCCACTGATGGCTTGAACTCGATGATTACGGCGAGCTAATATATCCTTTTAAAGATAAAATATTGATTTACTATTTAAAAAAACATTTTTAAAAACCTACTGGCTCAAAAAATTTTAAGACTAATTTTTCGTATACTTGTTTCTTAGAAACGGGTATAGGAACTGAATCACCTTTGTAAAAGAAAATTTTTTATAAGATACCAAATGTATTTTGTTCATCACCTAAAAATTGTAGTTGCGATAACCAATCAAGAATAAAATGATCTAGAGCTGAGCAAAAAATGGCAGTACATCGAACAAGCATTGTTGTTGTTTCGGTACACTGCAACGAACGCGATTCAACAGTCTACATGTTTTTTTATAAGAGGTGAAAAATAAAGAGTGTGCCATTCTTTACCTTAATTAAATTAGACTGTGATGTACTCAATTCATTCCATGATTTCGCATAGACTTGTAAAGCACTACCTAACATTGTTTGGAATAGTGAACCAGATAAATGAAAAGGGGACGAAGCTTCGGAACACACTGCTGGAATAAAGCGAGTAACAAGAATATCCAGCTGACGTTGTTTTAATTGATGTTCTTCATTAAAGATACTATCATAGATTTTCACCAAACCTAGAGCTAAGGATACGGCTACATGACCTTCAATAGGTGAATTGGTGGACGAGGGGGTGAGTGTTTTACATAAAACAGCAAGTTCTTGATCGGAAACTTGATCATGCATTGCTTTTTTTTCAGCTAAAATTTTTTCATTTGTCGGTAAATTTCGCTTAGAATCGGTATAGTCTATTGAAGTTTCTGAAACATTCTCTTTTCCCTGTGTATACTCTTGAGTTGTTTCTGTTGGTGTCATTTGATTTAAAATTTTTGTTTCTTTCGATACTGAGGAAGGAGTTGAGTTGAGATCATTTTCATTAATCATTTCATTTATTGACTGAAAATGTGATGGATTTGATGAGACAATGGGACAAACAAGTTCTTCTAGAGGCGCGGAAGATTGAACAACAGCTGAATAATTCGATGGAACACAACATGGTTTTGTGAAAGACGATGTTCTTGTTGAAGTGAACTCATTTGAGTCCAGGTGATCTCGATATTCTGTATTTTTCGGTAAACCATCAAACGGACCATTTGACACTAAGGACAAATCTTCTTCTACTGCTGGCCGCGAACCTGAAACGCCACCACATCTTGAGAACACATTGATGCATGGTAAAAATGGTCGCTTTAAATACGTTGTAGAAACGTTTGACATATCTCTTGTTAATTGAGGCTCAGTCAAACAAGTCGTTTCCATTATTTTATGCTGATCGACATTTTTAAAGCCATTAGAAAAATCGATTGTATGATTTTCTAAATGGCACTCAGATGAAATCGATTCTTCAATAGAATGACATGGAAAAGTAGATGTATGTATTGAATTTGTATCACCTGAGTTGGTTTCATTACGGCATGTTCTATTATCTGAGCGACATCCACAGGTCAATAAAAAAGCCTGTTTTTTGAGAAAAAAGAATTTAGTTCACTTTAACTCACAAGTGTATTTTTCAAAAACGACTTCTTCATCATTTACTGAAGTTTGCATTTTACCTAAACGCCTTTTTTTCGCTCTATCATGACCAATCGTCTTTGAATCCGAGCAACATGGAGAATTCGAACTTAGAGTTGATGAGCAAGTTGTATACACTTCAGGAAGATTATAAGAATGTACCACCGATGTACTTTGATAATCTACGCCAAGTCAAAACCAGAAAAAAAGAAAAACGATTTCAATAAAAACTATCAACCATGAAAAAAATTGATGTTATGAACCAATGATTCGTTTATTCTATTTAACATTACCTTTGATAGGGTTAGGTAAAGATTTCACTTGAGAACTTGAGACAATTGCACCACAATCTTGAAATGTTTTGGAACCATTTGTTAATGGGGATGAAGACCATACTCCTTGATTCCGTTGAACAAAGTTAACAGGTAACATAGGAGAGTCCAATCCGTACGAAGTTGAATTGGACATGGATGTATAAAGATAATCAACTAAAAAAGGTGAAAAGATTAAAAAAATAGATTAGGTTTTCTCTTTAATTTCAATAATGTACCGGGAAAAAACTGGTTGATTTTTTGTAAATAACTATCACTTGCTTCACAAAGTAAAGGCTGGAATTGAGATTTCAAAGAATAGACAGGTTTTACATACGGTTCCGCTAATAATAAAAAACACATTTTGAGGATTAAAAGAGATCAGTGGAAAAGAATCTAAAAAAACAGACCGGAGCTATTCAATTTATCGACAGGAGGATGTGTTGACTCGAGAAAATTTGCGGGTTGTTTATAGAATGTGGACAGATATAACGAATTCTCTACATGACAGTCCTCCGTGTAAGGTAAACTAGAGTCTGTAGCCAAAGACATAGACATGTTGTTAGGTTTTGAAAAAGGTAGCATAAATTGATGTGCTTCAGAAGTTTTGTCCTACAAACAACATTTCATATTTTCCAATCTACAACACATTCATGAAACATATGGAACATACAATCGATAATGAAGGCCATTGAGAACCTTGTGTTAATAATGAATCAGCATATAAGGGATATGTAGTACTCACATTGTACCGTGGGGTTTTCATTGACCAAAATCCATCTTTCGATAGAGACGAAAAACTTGATCCATTTGAGTTCATCAAAGAACGTTGAACATCCAAATAAGTTGCAAACAATAACGAATCCGACAAGGATAAAACTGGGTAAGAATGTAATTTATCGTACTGATAATTGGGATGGTTTATTGTAGGGTTACCATAAACGTCAACAAAATCAACGTTACAACTACCATTCCCTACATACATTACTATTAAAAAAAAGTGAGTTTATTTTGTATGATGGATGCTTTTTCTTTTGTTTTTTAAACCAAAGGAACACCTTATCAAACTACATGTCGTTTCTGTTAAATTTCTTTTTATTCAGTTTAATTTTTTCATCCTCGGGTCTGTCTTTAAAAAAATATGTCATACAATCACTACGTTCAGTTTACCTCAAATCTTTTACTCTTTTTTATTAGAAAAAGACTTACCGAATTAGATTAAAATAATGAACAGAAACGATAATTATTATTTTTTGCATGTTTTTTCGAACCACTTGATAACACGCAACACGTTCGCTCGAATCATCTGACAACACGCAGCACATTTACTCCAACAATTTGATAACCCACAGAATGTTCGTTCGAACTCCTTAATAATAGAAAACTCCTTCTCTCCAACCCTTTAATAACACACAGGACATTCGCTCAAACCATTTGACAACACACAGCACGATCGTTCCAACCATTTGATAACTTACAGAACGTTCCTTCCAATCATCTGACAACACGCATGTTGGAGAGAACAGCTTTAAATAGTGAAGGTCTTTCAATCGCTTTAACAAGTAGACAAAGATTGCTGTACCAAGCCCTCTTGTTCATTTTCATTAAATGGATATAATCAAAAAAACAATTATTAGAGAAAATTACGTGATGATATCACCAATCGTATGGAACAAAAAGAAAAAACAAATAAAAAATAGGTTTTTCACGAGTAGCGGTATAACAACAATAAAAAAAATAATGTTTTATCACTTGTGTCATGAAAGTAACTATTGTGGTACGTTTTGGTTTGTTTGAATTTTTTTATAAGCATGTCTTAGTTTCTTGACAATGATTAAGTGTTTACATTGAATACACTAAAATTGTAAAATTCTGCTGTACCTTTTCCAATAACAAGTCCTAGACCATTTATTTTTTGAACTGACGCTTCATTAACTACGTCGAGAAAAAGAAATATTTTTTTTGCAAAGCATTACCAACTTACAGTGCGTTTCACTTTGATTAGAATTGAAAGAATGCAGTATCAAACGCTTATTGTTTAACCAAATCTACATCAAGGAATTTTTATTAAAGTAATATTTAATTCATAACACTTATACCTCATACACTACACGGTTAGTGTCTCGAGAGTTACGTAATTCAAGAAATTGTGTTTGAAACGCATTTAAGGTAGGTACAGACACCAAACCAACGATTTTAAGGTCACCCTGTTATTTAACGGGAGGGGATAATTTAATACTAAAATTTTATTATAAGAAAATGCGTTACCTGATCAATATGAATTAATTTCAATAATCCAAAACCATTATCTAAAATACACTAATATGCCTTACTAAAAGAAAAAACCTTTTTTAATTATCTACTATTTCGCAACATACCATCCAGCGATTCAGTGGATCAACGTAGTGAAATGTTATACCAGCTGCTGATCCGGGTCCCATCAAAATATTAACCGAAATGCTCGCTTGAGCACAATTCATTGTCTAAATTTTTTAATTCATTCAAATTTTAGTTCTGCGTTAAATAAACACATACTTTTAAAAGCAAAGAGTCATCATTCTCATTATTAGATGGTGCCTCTGAAATAAAGCGATTTATGCTTGGATTTGGACCATCTATCAATTTCCAGGAAGACGTTTGTGACACATTCCAATCACTAAGATTAATATATCTCATTCACGGATACAAAGTTAATTCTAGTACTTAATGTCGAAACGTGCTTTAACAAAATCGTAGCACATTGTATCGTTTTTATGTAGCTGTTCTTTCTCCATTTTTTCATTCGTTGTTTGTTGCAATCCTCCATGCGGGTGTAAATTGTCTTGTGCTAGAAAAATTCGATATTTATCAGCACTCCATTCATGTGTTTTAACAGACTACAAAATTACATTTGTTTAACCTTCCCTTTTGCCGTTTACCTTGACCAGAGTGTCATCTTCCTCTAGTGGCATTATTTCATTTTCGAATTCCGAAAATATATATGGACCAATTATTATATTATAAAAAGTCACAGAAGAAGAGACACTATGCAATCCTACACTTCCTGCATAAAAATCATCAAATTTTGTCAACTTGTTGCATAGAACACACCTTCATCGACCCATGGTGTCAGAAAATGAAACTTTGCTACGACTTCTTTCTCTAAATAGACTCTACACCAATGGAGTGACATGTGAAACAACTTTTTTTTGTTTTAATTTTGGTTTTTTTGTGTGTGTGCTTGCGTATATATATATATACCTAGCTGTGGTATGTGAAAACTCCAAAAGAACGTTCATCGATCTGTAAAACCATGATAAGCAAATTAGCACGTTTTATCATATAAAACGAATTTCACTGACTTTTTAACTAGGGTTTTCTTAATATCTTGCGTCTTAAGTATGCCACAAATACCATGGTTCATTCGTCCGAAAACCATTTGAACATCTGATGCGGCGTTTTCTCTAGTATACGAAGAGGAATTATTGCACAGTGTTAAAAATCCATAATCTAATTTTTAATGGCACGTGAAAAACATAAAATTGCCTTAATCGTTTTCTGCACCTTTCTCATTTTGAAATTTAAAAACAAACTACAACCGTACCATAAATAAAATTCAAATTGTCACTACATGCCACAACTTACCCCAGCACAACCCGATTTAGTCTCTTCAATATCAGGAAAATTGATTTGCGCAGAAATAAAACCGATTCTTTTTTTTTACACAAAAAAAAAGTAACAATGCGAGGCGAAAAATATTTTTATTGTTACGTGAAATGTCTTCCAACCAATAAGAGAACAGAAGTCGGTTTTTTCTTTCAAAGAAAGCAATCTTCAGTAAAAATGAAAAGTTTAAAGATTCATACTCTCACCTCTTTTTCGGATATAAGAAACTTATTCTGTTGTGTAATACTATGATGTTCTTTTTTATCGTTTTTCAAAAGTCTTGCAGAAACATCATAAAGCATTTGCTTTAAATGTTTTAGACTTACCTACACATCCAACTAGGTTGTTGAACATTGGACGCTACGTCCAGATATTGAGCCCAACGATTGTAGAAAGAAGTCAAATGTTCTTGATCTTCGATTAAAACATCGGAAATTCGTTTCTTCTGATTTCTACAATGTGACGATGGAACAAGCAATAAAAGTGCATAAGACTAAGTCATCCCCACGGTGGTTTCTACGCTGACTGATGTGTTAATTGTGCGATGCGTTGTAATCTCATGATTTTCTGTTCTTGAAGGAGATGCTATCAGCACAATAGAAAAAAAAACCACATCATTTTAGAGTTTCTTATGTGTTACTTTAACTTCTCTCACTTACCCTATCATAAAGCAATGCAGAAAAAATCTCAATTGCAGAATTGATAGTTCCGACAATTCTTTGACGAGTCCCCAGAGCCTTATTATACTAAAACGTTCTAAGAATCAATTGAGTGCCACAAAAAGAAGAAAA
Organism: Hylaeus volcanicus; assembly: GCF_026283585.1. Taxonomy (NCBI): domain Eukaryota; kingdom Metazoa; phylum Arthropoda; class Insecta; order Hymenoptera; family Colletidae; genus Hylaeus; species Hylaeus volcanicus. Next base: position 1,211,889 of record NW_026533163.1, on the reverse strand, counting down.
CAATTGTTACCACTTCTTCTAAAGCCTGTTAAACAAAATTTAGAAATATGTAGAGTACCACAACAAACGGAAAACCAACAGCATACGTGTGAAGACCAGGCGTAGTTTATCTCCTCGTTCAATGGATTTTGCAAAAAAGATTGCCATGACGCACTGCCTTTTTCTTGTTTAAATTTCCAGTTTGTCAATGTTAATGCTTGACTTGATGTCATAAGGTATATAAGAAAAATGAAATATATCGTAATACATGGGGAAAGATAAAAAGAAAAATTAAATAAAAGTATCGCCATAATTTTATATTCTCTTGTTTATACTTTTTAAACAACTGTATGTAACTCCCGACATATTTAAAATAAAAAAAAATAATGTTAAAAATTTTGGTTTAATTTTATTTTTATGAACATATTTTTATTTAAAGAATTATTCTATATGCTTGATTTAAACATAAAAAAGTTGTGTACAAGGTGAAAAAAGATTCTTTTTTTTTATACCAAACCAGTAAGAACGTAAAAAATAAATCATGTGATTTTTTTAAATTTTTTGGAACTTTCCATGTAAGAAAAAAAAAATGTTATCCTTCCAATAAATAATTTAATAAACTAAAGACAAATCCATAATACAAGGGAGCACCACAAACATTCCAATAACAGTCAAAAGATGAGACTACAAGGAAAAAAACAATTATAGACTGACAAGGCACCAAATGGTGAGGCACAATACAGATATTCTTACCCATAAAAAAATACAAGTGAAGACTTTAATTATTTCTAGGTGACAAAGGTAAAGAGGGAGGAGGCAAATGATAACAATAATGTGATAAATACAAAAGTATTGAACGTTGTAATAAAAGGTAGTTTTTAAATGGGATGTTTGATTCACTATTTGTTTGTGATGATTATGGTTCAAGAACACCATTTTGAAAGGAAGGATTAAGAAAAAGACTGCCAGGAACAGCCAAGAAAAAATAACAGTGTTCATGGATATTTGTAAAAAGCATAAAACTCCGGTTAAAAAAAAACATATGAAGACACAATAAAAACATAACTTGAAGGAAACGATAATACTCTTTGTGATGCAATGCAGTAACGTGACCAAGCAGAAAAGCCAACCATTTGAAAAATCCGTATAAATTTCATGGAGATATATCCATGAATTGTATGGTATGATTAATAATTGATTAGGATTCGAGTTATTAGATAATTTGATGGGTTGACGTATTTCCTTTAACGTTTTTTTGCTTGAGATAACAAAAGATGGTTTGTTAGGATAAGCTTGACTATAATGCTGGATGAAATGTCTTACACAGTACAACAAGTTAAATGTTAGGATGACGAAACAGTAAAAACGTACTGTAGATGATGAAACCATTCATGACGTTTTTGAAGTGTGGTAAATAAAGGTGGTTGTAAATTTAATTTCCAAGCTATTAAATGAGAATGACTCCATCTAAAATGATCTTGGTACCGTTCGTTAAAATCATTGAATTCATATAAAACTTTATAAAGAATGGACTCAAATATCTAGTATTTGTGAAAAAAGAAATATCAGAGATGTAAAAAGAAAGAAACAATGTCGTTACAAAAAGAATGAATTTTTCATACATTATTAGTAAAAAAAAAACTTACTGAACGTTGTCCTGATGTCATCCATGTTTTATATTTAACATCATTGGAAATAATGCTTAAAGGATTCTCAATAGAACACGCGACATTAAAATCTTCAAATGAAGAAAAAACCATGGGAACGTATCATAAAATACGGGGACACAAATATAAAAGACGCAACGAATTACCTAGGAATGCTTGGTGAAGATGATTCACAAAGTCTCGAAAATTTTGAGTCCACCATGAAACAGTAGGGTATCCTAGAAACATAATGTTTGTAGTTTCGGTAGTTAAAGGGAAATAAGAATTCTTTATATTTTTCTTAACAAGGTGCAAGTTGGAGTTATACGACATGGACTCTTTATGGAAATCAATTTGAAAATTTCGTTGACCATTATAAATTAAAAAAATTAAGAGTGCAATAACCATAGTTAAAATGAGTATCTAAAAAAAATAAGGTTTTTTCAATAAGGTTTCATTTTTTTCAAATCAATTTTACTTAAAGTAATAACGAGGTTTTGACTTACTTTAACATACACTATCTTAAAATAAGAAAAAAAGCATAGAGGCAAAGTATCCTTTCGAGTTACATGTGAATTACAATGTTGCTGTAATTGCTTGATTTGGATTACAAGAAAAGGTAAAAATAAAATAGTAAAAAAAAAAAAGTTCATCAAGCTACCTAAGATCACACATTTGGATGTTCCATTTTCTTAAGAAGAAAATCTACCAGCTAAAAAATAGAAACAGAATGATTTAATTATTGGAGTGGCTTTCCAAGAAAGACTCAATAGTAAAAGAGTCAAATGAAATGTTTTTACGAAATGATTTTGTACTAGAATGGAAACAACATTATTTGAATTTTTAAATCCACAAATTGAAAAGCAAAAATAACCTGAATCTTGTATTAAATTGTGATAGATATTAGAATCGGTTGCATTGGTTTCATTAAAACTCGACACAGTATCATGTACCGTCATTGTGTGATGTAACGATAAAAAGAGAATTAAAAAAGCGGATAAGATACTGGTAGGGAAAAGAGTACATTTCAACCAAATACAGAGACCAAATCCAGAAAGGATACTTAGGAGAGGTAACGCGACACCAAGAAAACTTATAAAAATTCTTTTTTATTTATTTGTTAAAAAAAATTGGTTCAAAAAAATAAGGTTTTTTATCTTTTTTATTAAAAAAATGTTACCTTTGTTGTTGATAAATTCCTTCTAGACAAAAATAATCAATACAGGACGAAAATACCAGCGTGAAACAAAACAGACTGCATATGAAAATCATATCGTAATATAACGAAAATATCCAATCCTTAGAATCTGTTTAAAAAATTAGAATTTTTACAGAAGGCTTTTTGTAAAATAAATCACAATTTTTTACTTGTCAATCCTTTAAGATCCAATTGTAATGGTCCGAAGGTTGACGTATTTCCAAGAAGGGAGAGCAATTTTCGAAACCATAAATGATTCAAAACATTTTGATGAGATTGTAATGAATATGTGAAACGAATAGCTAAAAAAACATTTTAAATGAAACACGTTGGTCAATAAAAAACATGGTACAAGACAAATACATGGTATAACTACCTTTAGCGTTATAAATACAAAAAAATGGTTTTTTTTTTTCTGAAAATTTTAGTTTTGTTTCGAGCGATGTCAGCACATTTTGAGTCATGGTTGTTTTTTCAATCAACTCCATCATGTTTTTATTATAGTGAGGTTGGCATGTTTTTTTTTTGATACCATAGAGAGATGCAAACATGGAAAAAAAGAAAAAATTATTTTCTTCTTTTAAAACAATGAAATCGTTTACAAGGGGTAATTGTACAAGATGATGTGAAAAAGAGTCATTTTTTGAATAAAAAAATTTTGTCTTTAATAACATTTCTAGAAATCCTTCATTGGTTCGCAAACATTGTCTGGATTTGAAATTTGGGGAACAAAAAGGATGAAATTGAAAGACTGTTGTATTAACAAATGTGGAAGAAAATGTTTCAACGTGTTTTTTAAATTCTATTGGAATTTCATCATATTTTAAAAAGGTTTGTTGAATGACATGATGAAATTCCGACACAACTGATAAAATGTCTTCCCTTAATATATTGGTTAAAGAATCTGTTGGAGGTACGCTAAGTATAACTTCCAGTGTGGAATTATCATACCCGTTGAAGAATTTATTATAAAGAGAGTGAAAAGGGTGTTGAAAACTTTCATCAAGAAAATAATTTTCTAAATCCGATACCCAAACATTGTTTATAGAGAAAAACCCTAGAAGACAAAATTTCTATCCAATTAACAGTCAATAATATTTTATGTTTACCCATTGTTAAAAAAATTATTAAGACAAATAAAACGATTAAAATCTAAAGAAGTAAATTTATAAAACACGTCATTTTCGTCGTTTTTCTTTTTTAATTTTTAATATAAAAAAAGGCTTACACGATAAAAATACGTCAGTAGAAAGGAAATCAACAACGTGAAAATCAAGTGGTAGATTTGATATATTGTTTCCCTCAATCTTTTCCACCGTTTCACATTTTCCATGGTTAAAAAATAAACTTCAAAGAAATAAAAGAATTTTTCTTTTTTATAAAATTTTAGAAAACAACTTTTTTTTAATCAAACAAAAATAGAGCAACTCAATATTTACAAGTTTTATTTCTAAATTTGTGAATTTACTAAAGCATCTTAAAATTGAAAACATTGTTTTCTTTTGAAAAACAATTATTTGTTGTGAAGAACAAAACAATAAGGTATTTCAGTAACGTCAGTAGTCTGCGGAAGAGACGCACAGATAACAAATGTGAATATTCTTGATAAATTAACTTTTACTTTGGCAAAACAAAGAAAAAATATTGCTGAAACACTTGTGTGCTTGAAAAACATTCTTTCCATTTTGGAACCGCTTGCAGTTAATGAACCCAAATTGTACTGAATCATATATTTTTGAACCATGTTTTTTTAAAAATCCAAATTCAGTGTTGTTTGTTTTATAAAAAAAAAACTATGTATATAAGCATTCTAAAAAAACATTAACGCTTTTCTTTGATGGGCATACAATAAGAACAAAAAAAAAAGGGAGATAGCGTTGTTTTATTGCTGTCATCTGATACGGTGGACCCTTGTAACTGGAAACGCAAGTCACAGTTATTAATTTGGTAAAAAGAAAAGCTCAATATGCTAAACGTGGGTAACTAAATTAGAAAACATAAAATTTCGGGATGGTTTTACGTACCATCATTTAGTTTTTTCGCCAACTTTTCATTTCAAAGTTTACCAGCGTAACCAAAATCCACCCATTCTTAATTACCTTTTTAAAATAGTCCAAAGTCATTTGACTTTTTGAATACCATTTTTCTCGACACTTTTCTTTTCACAATCGTACTTTACTCCATCGCTTTCATGGTTCGATTTCAGAATAGCAAAGTCCAGTAATCCCTATTTAGGCTTTGTGTTTTTTTTTTCTTCAAAAGGTGTTGTAATCATTTCAATCGTTGGTTTTTTTTTCTTCCATTTCTTTGTCTTATAAATGATCTTTCTGTTTGTATGAGATGCATCCGACTTCTTAACAAAGTATTAAATTTTGGTACTTAACAAATGGACTCTTTTAATATGTTTTGAAATGCCGACCATTCAAATCCTTTGCAAAGTTGTGTTTCTTTTTTTAACACATCCTTTATCTAAATTTTATTTATATCGTAATAAATTCTGTTGCCCTATTCATGTAAGTTTTTGTTCCTAAGCTAATACTACCCTGTGTTATTCAAAAATGGCCTCACACGCTGAGGTGTTTTTCTTTCTGTTACTATTTTAAAAAACTGTACATTTTTTGTATACTGGAAATAAAAACACTTTATAAAACTTTTCATTTTTCACTTTTTTCAAGTCTTCTAAAAAAACATATTTGACTCTTTACAACATGTACATTATGACTCGAAAAGCCTCTTTTTCAAGAAAATTGTCTTGTATGGTTCCACTGCAGTCATGAGTCGTGCTGTAAAAGATAATAAAAATTCCGCTTATCAAAATCTTTCCCAAAACGACATACCCTCCAATCTGTCCTCCTCCTATGTTCCTTTAAAGCGTTCGCGTTGGGATATTCAAGTTGAGGATGCAATTTGTGACACTTTTTCAAAAGAGCCCCCACACGTTTCTTCTGAGTTGTCTTCTTCCCACGGTAAGCTGCTCCAGAATACTTTTTTATTTTAAAAACAAGAAACCCACATAAAACATTAGTTAGTTATTGATTTATTCATTTAATTAATTACTTATTTAATTGTTTATTTATTCATTTACTTATTTATTTATGTGTGTGTGTGTGTACTTGTTTCTATCGCCTTGAATAAATAAAATGAAGATTCTGGAGAAAAGGAAGAGAGCTGTGTGATGCCGGTGGATACGACCGATTATGAATGTTTTTTACCTTTAGATACGCCCCTGTTGAAAACAGAGTTATTAGGCCGTCTTCAATTAGCATTATGGAGCTCGAAATGTCATCATTCCTTGACGTTAAAAAGATTAGAATCGGAGCAAAGAAATGTGTCTCATTTGAAATTTTTATTTTATACACTTTTGATGCTGATAGTTAAAAAAAAAATTTTCCAGTCGACCGCGTTCCTTGAAAATCTTCGTTATTTGGAAATTGCTCATTTTCGTTTAAGTCCAAAAGAGCATGACACGTCCCAATCAATTTCCCTCACTTCCAATGATGAGTCTCAACCGAGCGCTACACAGCATTCGCCTAACGTTTTAGACCCTTCAATTCAAATTTCAAAGCTTTTGTTCCAATTTTTACACTTCCTTGAGAAACAATTGTGTGAAGAATTATTCCAGTCAAAAGAGCGCCCTTCAAGTCAAAGCACAATCAATCAAGAGCTTGAGGCTTTTCTTGACCAGCTTAGTGTTTTGCATGGTACTCAACAAGATTCGATGGCTTTAGACTCTTCACATGACAGTCTCGATGTTTCCATCGTCGAAAGAAACCGACTTATTATTCTACTTCATGACCTTCAAAAACAACGCGACTCTTTAGAGTTACTTGTTGACCAATGTCGCAAACAAGTAATAAAAAAAATGTTGACCTTACTATAAAAAAAATTCATATTTTTATTAGATCTCCATATATCTTTCAAGAGACCCTTTAACTCCAGAATTAATCTCTCGCTCAAAATTATTCAATAATAATGAACGTAATTTTACTATTTTTGCAAACAGGGTGAACCAATTTTTCTCTATCTTATTTAGTTTGTATTAAAGCACCAGAAATTTTTATAAGTTTCATTCCAAATGTTGTTCGCTCACTAAAGCATTTACACGCCCAAAATAAACAACAGTACAAATCACAATTCTCCGTTCCCTCCTCCTTTTTAAAAAAAACCATGTTTTCTTTCCAGGTTAATCAAATTGCATCGTTGTGAAGAGTTGATTTCAAAGCTAAAGAAAGATGTATGTGATCGTGAAGTGGATCTTCATGCATTGCATCGACATCACTCGAACCAGTCCCCAAAAGATTATTCGAGTGAATCGGATATTATGGGAAAAGCGGAACAATTAAACCTTTTAGAAAAACAGGTGCTTATTTTTGTTTAATATTTTTTTTTACTTAACATGTTTCTTTTCATCAAGGAAAAATTGCTTCAAGAAAAAAGCCATTTGCTTGAACTAACAAAACAACAATTAACTTTGTCTTGTAAACGAAATAGTGAGGTTTTCAAGCCATTAAAAGAGCGGTGTATTGCTGCTGAAACGCAAGCCGGAATCTATTTAAAAGAGAAGCAGAGTTCCTCTTTTCAATGCATTCAACTGCAAGGAGAGGTTATTTTTGTTTGTTAAAAATCACAAATTAAAAAAAAAAAACTGTTTATTTTATATTTTTGTCTAGTTGGAAGCGTTGAAGAATCGTGTGAGTTTACTGGAAAATGAAAAAGTGACAGTTTTGGAAGAAAAAGAAAAAGAACTGAAACGAATTTTTTCTTTGTTACAAACATTGAAAGACCAACGACAAGTATTCATGCATTCTCCAAATTCATTAGAGCACACTGACGAATCACGCGAGACGCCGACTCAAAGAAACGTGACGCTACAGTCATTACTGCGACAGCGAGACCATTTAGCAACGGAGCTGGACGAATTATCTGCTGTTTTGGAAACGAATTATACAACAATTTCGCAATTAGAAGATCGTTATAATGAGAGGTGAGTTGCCTTACAAAAAAAGAAAACATTTTTTATTCCCTTTATAATTTCTGAATACGATTTTTTATTGTGACGTTAGAAACGAACGTTTTTTAGCTCTCATGCAAGAGGACGCTACAAGCCAAAATGAGAAAGTCGCATTACAAACCCAAGTAAAACATTTATCAGAACAGGTATTCTTTGCATTCAAGCGGAACAAAAACATATTGTCCTTTTACCGTATATGTATTTTATTTTATTCACAAAAAGGTCGAAAATCAACAAAAGCAAATTGATCAATTGACTGATATTCTTGATAACGAAACCAAAGGTTCCAAATCGTATACTGCAATACAAGTAAGCGTTGTGTTGTTTCAGTCTGTTTTTAAAAGACTCTTTTCTATTCCTTAAATTTTTTTTGTCACGCCTTTCCAAAGCCTTGTTCCTACAAGTTGATTAGGTCACCTTCGCCTTACTCTCACTTTTCCTCTCTACCACACGGTTTTTTTGTACCGTTCCCTCTCACTTTTTTGCTTGTTACTCTTCTTTTGAAACGCTTTGTTTTACAGCTTTTTAAAAGCAAATTTTTTTATTTGCTAGTGTTTGTATCTTTGTAACCTCGTAAACTGCGTGTTTTGTTCTCTCAGTTACTGTCTAAGCATTGCCAGTATCATATGTGATTGTTTGTAGGACAAAATTTCCGATATTTTTAAGCAAACTGAAACGTTACACAAATACGAGAAGGAAATTGTTGACAAGAGCAAACAGGTACCACCAAAGATTTTTACAAATCGTTAGTTCTTTAATTAACGCTGTTTTTTTTTGTTTTGATTCACAGATTCTGCTACATGAGAAGGATATGAAACGAATACAAGAAAAGTATGCTGTATGTACTAGTTAATTACAGACGACTGGATTCTTTTTTGTTGGGGTATTTAGGTTTTACAACATTCAAATCTATTTCTTTTAAAAAAGCTAAAAGTGAGCAATGATGCTGAGGTACACATAAATGACCATGCTGATCAGCGGCCATCATACATTTCATTGCCTCCTAGACTCATCAATATATTTTAAAAGATTTAGAAGATATGGAAAAATTAGATTTAACACAAATCTCTCAATTCGATTCGAGCATAACCGTTTATGATCCGCATGGAAACAAATCCCGTCACTCACAGGTAACAAATGATACTGCAACGCAAAGTGATCGTACCGCTGTTTTGCAATTGGAACTTGAAGCATTAAGGGTAAGAATATTCGTTTTCTTTTGGTTTTCCTTTTTTGATATCTCATTTTTGACAATATATAGCGACGATACTTATGTAGTCTTTGTAACGAACGATGGAAAAATTCTTTTGTTAAACGTTGTGGACATTCTTTTTGCGAAGGTTAGTTTAAAGCTTTTGTTTTGTATCTTGATGTATATCATGTCTTTTTACCTTTTGTTTTGGTAATGTGATTTCCAGATTGTTTAAAGCAAACATTGATGTCTCGAAATCGCAAATGTCCTCACTGCAGTACGTTCTTTTTTGTGCCTGTGAAAGTCGTAGTGACTTTGATATTTCATTTGATTAGACCAAAAATACCAAGCTGTAGATATTCAAAGAATTTTTTGCGAATAATAGCTCTACTAATGAATCGTTCATAAATTATTGCTAATAAATTTTTTTTTTTTGTAAATGAAAAACTCTCTACTAATGGTTTAAAAAAACGTTACAACAAATTTCCCATTTAAAAGACTTAATTGTTACAAAGCTAAAAAAAATAACATTTTCCTTCCATAAATGTAACTTTGTATTGTTTATTAAGACGTTTAGGGTTTTTTTTTTGTTTTGAGTGATTTATTGTTTTGTTGAGCTAGTCACTCAATATTAAAATATTTTTTTTGTTAAAAAAAAAACTTTATAGAAAACATCACGTAACACATCCATTACATAAGTTATTTTTTTTCTTTTATTACTGTATAAACCTGTTCCAATCAACAATGTACACCTTAACAACGCCAGTCAGAATCTGTTTTTTTTTTTAACTAAAGATATTGACTAGTAGTTGTGTTCATGTTAACTCAGTTCGCTCGAAAAAATTTGGCTTTATGTCGAGTGGTTTACAAAAACAAAATGAATATTTTTCAATTAAGCGAAAGGAAGCTTAGTACAATGCTACCTTATCAAACCTTACATGATATAGTGTCTTTAAAAGATAAAGAGAATCTCAGATCGCCATCGATGTCATCCAGTCATATAAAAAGACCTATTTATATGGACTATCAGGCAACAACACCGGTTGATATTCGTGTTTTAGATGCTATGATGCCTTTCTTAACGTGTATGTATGGTAACCCGCATTCCAGAACGCATAGTTATGGTTGGGAAGCAGAACATTATGTTGAGAAAGCCCGTGAATCTGTTGCGTCTCTTTTAAATTGTGAATCAAAAGAAATAATTTTTACTTCGGGTGCTACCGAATCAAATAATCTTGCTATCAAAGGTCTTAGTTGGTATTTTCATCAAAATAAAAAAAAGAATCATATCATAACAACACAAATCGAGCATAAATGCTTATTAGCTAGCTGTCGAGATATACAAGAGCGTCTAAATTGGGATGTAACGTATTTACCTGTAGATCGTCAAGGCCTTGTTAATTTAGATCAAGTAAATTCGTTGCGTTTTTTGAAATAAAAAAGAAATACCCATATCTTTGCTTTTATTAGTTACGTGAAGCGATACGTCCCACAACGGCGTTCGTTTCGATTATCTGTGTAAATAATGAAATAGGGGTGCATCAACCAATGGAAGCTATAGGCGAAATATGTCAGGAGCATAATATACTTTTCCATACAGATGCCGCTCAAGCTTGCGGAAAGGTTCCCGTTGATGTTAAAAAATGTCATATTGATTTATTATCTTTATCGGGTCATAAAATTTATGGTCCTAAAGGTAAAATAGTTGTTTTGTTCTGGGTTTTGAAATAAAAAATGTCTATTAGTATACTTTACATATTAGGTGTCGGAGCACTTTATATTCAGAGTAAAAAACCTAGAATAAGACTTACTCCTATTATTTCTGGTGGAGGTCAAGAAAAAGGTCTACGAAGTGGAACTTTACCAACCCCTTTGATTGTCGGTTTGGGTGCAGCTTGTGGTTTAGCTGAAGAAGAAATGTCACGGGATTTGCGTCATATTTCTTCTTTATACGAAAAGTAACATTTTTTTGTTTTTGTAAAACTACAATATTACGCTGTGCAAATATTTCTTTTCTTGTTTTCATCTTGAAGACTCTACCAAGGTCTCTTTTCTAAAGTCGAAAAGTTACAATTAAACGGATCACAATCCCAGCGGTAAGCTGTTTCATATTAAGTTATTTTTTTAACTTGTTTAACATGTTGTCGAATGGTATGATTAGAACAAAAACAAACCTTAATATTAGTTTCGAAGCTGTTGAGGGAGAGTCTTTGATTATGTCCCTTGAAGATATCGCTCTTAGTAGCGGTTCAGCCTGCACATCAGCTTCTTTAGAGCCTTCGTATGTTTTACGAGCGATAGGAGTGGATGAAGAAGTAGCTCATACCTCGTTACGTTTCGGCTTGGGAAGATTTACTACTGAAGAAGAAGTAAGATTTTTTTTTTTGTTTTCACTTTATGAAAATTACACTATTAAATAGATTAATTTGTGTATTAATGCTATTGTGAAATCCGTTAAGAAACTGCGTGATATGTCTCCTTTATGGAACATAGATTCAATGAGTCAACAAAAGCCTGTGTGGACTTGATCATATCATCCTTGTATAAATCTTTCAAAATTTCTTTTACATTCTTAACACTTTTTTTTTTAATTTTTGACGAATACGTATGAATCGCCGCCCAATCCATGTTTTCTATCCATGCCTATAAAAACGTTTGGTTATTGTAATTAAAAAATTAAATTATTTTATGTCATTCTTTCTTCCTCTTTTAAGCCTCTTAAAATCTCTTGTCGCTTTATAATGGTTCGTATGTTTAGAAAAAAAATTTTAAAAATTTTTTTTTTGACTTTATCACCATTATTCTTCTTCAATTCGCAATCTATCACGAATTTTCTCAGCTTCTGCAATATGACCCATTCGGAAAAGTGTTTTCATTTGTGTTTGAAGCAAATGTTGATGTCGCATAGCTTCAATCTGATGAAACAAAAAAAATTTGCCAAGATAAATCAAGTTGCAAAAAAAAACCTTTTCACTATCTTTTCGAATCGAGTTGTAAGCACATTGTTGCTCATCAAGTTTAAATTTTTCTCTTAAACGATGAATTTCCTTTCTAAAAAAATAGAAAAGTTTAAAAACATTTTTAGTTGCATAATAATACAGTTCTGCTGATTATAAATTACCTTCGTAACTCTTCATCATTAAATACTATTGAAGATACCTTAAATGCAAAAATAAAAATTAGACAAAGCAACAAGAAAGTCCTAGGTAGAGACACCTGGTTATCACTATCTGGGCTATCACTATAACGTTTTTTTTCCCACGCAGCCAATGAATAATATTTTTCATGAGGAAAAGTACATGTATTGTAATCTTCTATGTATTCACGAAATAGTTCTCTTTCTTTCTGTTAAGAAAAAAAGATGAGAATATCTAAAGATACGAAAAAGAAATTCCTAGTTATACCCAACTCGGTAACATTTCCAAATTTTCTTTTTTAATTTCTAAAAGCCATAATTGAAATTCAGGTCTTTTCACCCAAAGATCACAGTCTTGTAAAACACCATAGGTTCCCCACGCATTTTTATTGTTTCCACTCGAGTCTTCTGCGAAAATATGAAAAGAATTACGTAGTCATTAAAAAAAAAAAAAATTTAATTTTTCTAATCTCTGTATAAAACGCACTCGATTTATGTTTTTTGTGTTTTTTTTTATGCTTTTTTGAAACAGCATCATCTGAATCACTGTGTTTAGAATGCTTTTTTAAACCTTTATGTCGATGGGCCTTTCTCTTTTGGTTATGATAAATTTTGTCAGTACGATCCGAATTAGTAGGAGATCGCTCAGACTCTTTGGTGTGAGTTTTTCTTTTTTTTTGTACTACCGCATCATTATATTTTAAAATGTCGTCATATCTTGACTTCATGGTATCTGCTGCATAAAATTTAGTATTCTTGAATTAAAACAATTTAAAATAAATTCATTTAAAAATATTTTACGAAAACAAAGCTTTTAAATTCTAGAAATATTTCTGACTAGCATCATCATTCCATACCAATCATTTTTCACAAACCTGTTATTAGGTCTTTTTCCAGACTTTATAACCTACAATATGAATGAAAGTTTTTATAGTATGTTACTTCACCGTAACATTCCAAAAATTGTTTACCATGTAGAGTTAGCAATTTTTGTGATAATCCAAAGACAAATATTAAATGTGCATCTCATGCTTGAGAAAAACAGTTACAATAAATGAATTCACTCAGTCTACTAAAAAAAAGTTGTAGTTTCCCTTCTTCTACGATGTTGTTAGGAATTTTTTCACTTGCTGAAGATACGAAAAAATTTGCATGCTTCATTTTTTCTTATATATCTTCAGTATAACGTGTCTTTTATAAAAATTTTGGTTGTCAACAAATGTCATCTAAAATTTTTTATAACATAAAAAATCGAATCGACACATTTTCATCAAAGTGAGTTTGACTAGAATGATAGTTGACGTTATTTAACTTTGTTTTACAGACGACAAGCCACTTAAGTTGGAAACTCCCGACCTTGTGAATAAGATAAATTATTTAATGTATTCTCTTCACTCGATTTATAATGTAGTAAACATACAAAGAGGCTGAACACAGTTGTAAAAAACTTTTTTCTAATTTTTCAGTATCCCATATAAATTATAATGAACGAGTTTAGCAGCATGGTAAGATTTAGCAAAATGTTCATGTCGTGTTGAAAGGGAGAAACAAACACGTTTTTTGTTTTGCTAGCCACAAAAATCCATGAGAAATGAGAATGAGCGAGGCAATGTAAATGGATTACCATCATTGATTTTTCGTACTGAAAAAGTTTTTGTATGTATTATTACTTTATGTGTTACACAAAATCTTTCAGTATTCTAAGCGATTATCATTAATAAATAATTTTTTTTTAAGGTAGGAAATTTACCTCCTACAGTTACCCGTACAACTATGAGAAAACATTTCTGTAAATACGGAAAAATAACAGACTGTGTTATTATGGTAAGCTATTTTTTTTCCTTATGTTACAATGAAAACACACGTTTAAGGTCAACAAGGATGGATCTGGACGTGGCTTTGGTTTTTGTGAATTTGAGGATTCCGAAAGTGTTGATAGGGTTATACAAGCATGGAATGATCACTTCATAAATGGCCAAGTAATGTTTTACTGGTTGAAAGATTGAATAAGGTTTGACGAGTGTTTGTAATGAATGTTTTTTTTCTCTCAAGTGGGTTGAAGTGAAGCGTGCTAGTCCAGAAAATGGCCTACGAAAATATTTAAGGGGAGTGAAATCAACCATTCCAACAGCTCAATGTCTCACAAATATGACTGCAACATCTTCATTTGGATAGTGTTTTAGAGAAACTCTATTTGTTGGTTTAATTTTTTTTTAAATTGAAAGAATTTCATTATGGTTTTACTTTTTTATTTAATATTTTTAAATTACTATATTTCTAGATTTCCTTACTAATTAAACTCCGAAATTCGTTTATTGTTAAAATAAAGAAAACTGACTAATACACTATAGGTTTAAAAACATGTGTTATAACAAACTTGTTATGTAGTACAATAAGAACCTATTTAAAATTTAAGTTAACAAAAATTAGCAATTTGTTTGTACGCGACTTCTTATTTGAAACACGCGTGATAGATTCATGTTGATATCTGTTAACAAAAAAAAGGTGGACTCGACTTATCTCAAGTTTTCTTTGTGGTATAAAATCAAAAGCGTTACATTCGACTTTAATTCTTACTTAAATTAAATAAAAGAATAATATTCAACTATAAATTTAATTCCAATGGTACCAAGAAAATTTTATTGTGAAACCGTAAATGCGAAAAATGAACCTGTCTCAAATTTCATGTCAAATGAATCCAGTACCGTCGTGAAACAAACAAATGGCTTTTGTGGAAACGCAGAAGAGACTGAGCAATGTTTTTTTCAAAGATTCGACTTTGCTGAAATAGACAATCAGGAAATTGAATGTCAAAATATTTGTAAAAGAAATAAGTTAAATGTTTGTGCTCCTATGGTCACAAAAATGATAGATGGGATGTTATCGTCTGTTGACTATGAAAAAAAAACAGAAACTGAAGTTTTTTATACGAATCCTGACATGGTTTGTACTCCTCCTCCACATTGTTTAGCAAATGTATCATTTGGAAAGGTGTCTCATTCTTTATCTCCTAAAATAACTAGGAAACGTAAAACACTCTATTCTTCTATAGTTGATTCATTTAATTCCAATGGCTTTTTGTATAAAAGTCCATGCGATGAACACTTTTGTGAACTCGATTATAGTAACGAAAATAAAACAGTCCAACCTACTATTTTTTTTGAAGAATCACCTTTAAATTTGAAATTTAAGACTCCTGTATTTCGTGAGAACGGAGTAACAAGAAGTTCATCAACGACTCAAGTGTCTCATACTACAATAATCAATGGTACACCTCAGGCGCCACAACGACGTCATCGTGGTAACTTACTCTATAGTATATTGGATGGTAACACGGAGCAAGTAAATATGGCTTTGAAAAATGGAGAAGACCCAAACGCATCACTTAATATACCAGAATGGGTCATGGGTGAACCATGTCGCTTAGTTCCAATTCTGTTAGCCAGCAAATTAGCTTTCCCAACAATAGTCCAATTATTATTGAAATACGGAGCAGTGTTGAATTCCGTAAATTTTCAAGGTCAAAATGCATTACATTTGTTATTTTCTCCACACCGATCTGTTCGTGAGTTTCATCAATGTAACAATGATCAAAAGAATGAAACCGCTGAGCCGGTTCGAAGCATTTCAATTCAAAAATCATGGGAAGATTTAGAAAGTTATTTTCAATCCTTACCCAGTTTAGACCATGAAACGTATGATGCTGATAGTACGGAATCTATGGTTGTAAATGAATCATCTTTTATGCTAAATTTCGATTTACCAGATTTAAAAAAATGTTTTCTTCCAAAAGTTCAACGATCTGAGGAAACCATCCTTGACGATATATGTCGATGTACTGATATACTGTTAACACATGGGATTCATAAAACTAGGAAAGATATATTAGGCAACACGCCTTGGAATGTTGCATCCCAGAATCCTTTGATATCAAACCATAAATCTTTATTAGAAAAGTTGCGAAATAGTCAGCAACCTTGTTATCCTAAGGAAAAAAAGGAATCGAAACCATCCTCATTGTATACTTCCTTAATCCCAATCCATTCCAATCCTTTAGTTCCCATTCCACAAACTCCTTCCTGTTGTATATAAGGCTACAATGTTTTGAACCTTTGACTTCAACTCGCAGAAAAATGTCGCATGATTTCTGAGTTTTTTTGTCCATTGTCTCTTCTCATGTTACAGAATTTGTCAACTTAAGAGACTCCAAGTTAATGCATCCTCAACATAAGCAAAAAAAAGGTTTAAAAACTGCACAATTCATGATTGTCGATTTTGTCGTAATTTATTCTCTTATTCTGTATTAACGTAGTTTGTTTTTCAAATAGTTCATGTTTTTTTAATTTAAAACTTCTTTTATTTAGGTTTTGACTTTCATTTTCCTCTAGTTTGTCGTTTTGAAAAAGAGTTACTTTTTTCCATCCCACTTGGAGAAACAAGAATGAAAAAAATTTCTTTTCTTCAGATTTTCAGCTTTACCTATTTTATCTTTTTACAAGATATTTCAACTTATACACACTTCTAAAGTCCGGTATTTGAAAGAATGTTCTTAAAGAGTTTTTCAAGCCTTGTCTTTTCTTGTGCTACTTTGCCTAATCAATTTTTGTTAATGTCAAACTGGTGGAAAGCAAGAAACGGACGCTGGGATGATTTTTTTCAATAATGCAAAAAGGTATTTTTTTTCATATCATATTGTTCAGTTGTTTAGGATACACCTTGACTTGATCATGGTTGCGTTTTCGAGCTATCGGGACAAAAAACTAATAAGTCCTAGCGTTCAAGTCTTCTAATGATCTTGTGGTATTTTCTCTAGTAGGTTTCGTATTCTTATTACTGTAAGCAATTTTTACAATTATAATATAGCATTTTTTTTTGTTAATAAAAAAAAAAAAAAAGTTTCTACAATATGATTTTGTTCAGTTTTTAAAAGACTTGTTTTAATTATTTTTCACGGGAATGTTAATGAATAAAACACACTTTTTTGGTGTGGCTTTGTTTGTGTGTGTGGGCGACCAAATCTTTTTTTTTTTTTTTTTTTGTATTGTATTAAAAAAGCGTGCGTTTAAGTAACAGATGACGCGAACCAAGATTTAAACAAGATTTTTTTATTGTTGAACACATTTGAAATGAATATTTTATATGAAAAGAATTCATTTTCAAAAAAAATATACATTGTTTTATTTGTTACTGTATAGTCAAAAATTTAATTGTGGTTGTATTGAATGAAATTTAAGAATTGGACTTGATTTTGTAATTGTTTATGTTATGTGGATTTCGGTAAATATAAAACTAGTAAACAGACTTAAAGCATTACCTGAGCAGGGGAAAAAAAAAGTGTTTTTCTTTATTTGGTGTCGAGCTTAATTTTTTTTTTATCCAAGACCAATATGGAGGGTAAAAGATAACGATTTCCAAGCGTGAACTTTAGGAATGAATCATCTTTTGTACAAGTCCCACCCTCTCTTAAAATCTTCACTTTCACTGGATCAACATGACACAGATATGTGTAAACGTAGACTGATCTTGTGGGAGTTACGGATAACTATAGGTAAGAGATTTTCATACGTTTTTTACTCAAAGTTTTTTCGTAGTTATTTGTAGTCTGCAACTATTACTTTCTATTGTACCATTCTGGTATTGTTTGGAGAAAGTAACCTATCGGTATCAAGTAGGAGATACATGGGGTCCAATCGAAACAACCGTGATGGAATTGTCGTATTACGGCTTATTAACGGCCCATTTAAATAAGTGGACTATTCATCATACTTGGTTTTCTTTGAAAAATGGTGTATGTGAACAAGTCTCGTCAGTATCACTCGATGACGCCACATGCAGTACAGACTGTCTTCATCATTTAAAAACAAGATGTGACGTTTATTCAAAAGTTTGTTTTCTTAGCATTGCGGTAAATCATTTACAATATAACATGGATCCTATGAAACTTTCTAGAATTGTTACGTTTTGGTTTTCTTAGACATTTGGACTTTTATCTATTGGATGCGTGCTAATTTTATTTGCTTTGCGTCGGTTTAACAAAGAACTCGTCAAAAAACACTTTCTCGATACGACTTGGTGGTTAGGTTTCTCTTGTCTGAATGTGGCCATCTTAATTCAAATGTTCCTCGTTCAAAATTACTTGAAAAAACTTTCCAGAACCAGCTTATTTCCACCTGTTGAATTTTCCTTTGCATTTTACCTTTCCTGTGCCGTTGTACTTTTACTTTTTCTATTAAAAATGATTTCGTTTCTTTCTCAAACAAACCTAAAGGTAGGGATATTGGTTAGTATGTAATGTAGCGTATTTTTTGAAGCGAAATCTTATTAATAACAGTTTTTTAAAAGAGATCCAAATCTCAAGAATCAACTACTGGAACCTTACAAAAACAATTTAAAAGAAAAAAATTACTCCGACCGTCCGACAGACAAAAAAAATTCCTTTAATGCTTCAAACGTGACCCATTATCGTAAGATTATTTAATTTAACAAAATACTCATGATATGCAATTTCTTCAGAACCTCCACCCAATAGAACGATTCCTCGACCTCCTATGCATTTTATTTATTAAGACCTGCAAGAAAAGAGCTATGATTTTCCTCAGGCAGTATACTAGGACCTGAATCTTGTAGTACAAAAAGTCGACTACATGACTCTTTTAGTGTTTAAAACGTAGCTTATATAGGTTTTTTTTTTAAACAATTAAAAACCAAGTGGATATTATAAAAAGTGTCGCTTGTAGAAATGTTTAAAACAAAAAGTCGAAACTTTATCTTTGTTACATGCAGTAAAACAACATAACGGGCAAGAGTGCCGTGATTGAATTCAAAAAAGAATTGAAAATTTTTGAATCCATGTGAAAACAGTTTGCTCCAATGGTGAGAAGAATTGTTGTTGGTAGAAAAATAAAAACGATATAAAAAAAAGAAGTTTGTTGACGATTAAATTTGGTCTTCGCGGGAAACGCGACGTTAAGGAAAAACAAGAGTTATATTATTTTAAAAATAATCAATACACAGTAACAAAAGTTATCTTACGCCCAGACAAAGCAGTGATGTGGCGCAATTACAAGGTTTAAATCAATGAGGCATTTACATAGAAAGTCGAGAGAATTCATTTCCCCGTTTTAGGGCTAGAATTTCTAAAATTCATGCGAATGATGGTGTAAGAATCTTTAAGGTTTTGTTGTTTCAATCAAACAATTATGTTTTGATTTAAAAAAGCTACAGTACTTATAAGGTGAGTGTTAAACGTAACAACAAAAATGGTACTAAGTTTCCAAATAACGGCTTGACAAAAAAATTGTCGACTTTAACTTTTTTAATTTAACAATGCACGACGAATGTCGACCAAATGAAAGTACTATAGGGTGCACGAATCTTGTAGGGTGAAAAAGATGTTTTGTAATGAAACATCTTGTCAAGTGTGAGGACTGCTTTAGGGAATTGTTTTTAAAAACGTTTTCTCTTATTAGACAAAAGTTTTGAAAAACTCAGCTACAACAAGGTAGTGCCGTTCTAAACTTGTATTGGAATTTATTTGAAATAAAATACAAAAGAATTTTAGTTTTTTTATGAAAAAAAATCAAAATTATTTTTTAATGCTTGATGTTAACAACGGATATGTGTCTCATTTTTTTTTTAATGTAAGCAAATAGAATGTAGGAACAATAATGTAGTAAAGAAGATTTTTTGACGCCATGAAAGTGTTTTTTTTCAATTAATATATGGAAACATACAATGTTTCCATGCGCAGGAGAAACACTTAAAACAGTTGTATCCAAATATCAATGAGATTTCAAACCTATCTGTTTTGATTTAATTCAACTAGACTCAACTTTTTTGCGGTTTATAACATCCGTTGTTGATTAAAAATTCATAGTTTTTTGGAGACCTTGTCGCGCGTAGACATGTCCCAACGCGAGCGACATAAGGTGAAGTGTAAAAAAAGTTTCTAAAGTGTTGTTTTGGTCACAAAAAAAAATGGCATAGAAACGAATAGTGGTTGATTTTCATCAAGTGTAATTTATAATAAATTGCTTAACATATAATGAAAAGTATCCAAGCGATCAAGCAAGATTGACTACGTTTTTTCTAATGTCTCTTGTATATATGTTTCACTGTCCCATATCCGTGTCCCAAGCCCCAACATTGGTGAAGTCCGAAGGTTTAATGAAATGAATTGTGTTTGAATTGGGATCCGAGAGTTGAGGTAACAATAACTGTACATGAAGTTTGTCTTCTAAATACTGAACTTGAAGAGATGACGTGGTGTCTTCCTGGTTCGAATCCATTTCTTCTTTGTTATTTTTTTCCCCTTGAAATCTTCTGAAAGCGCTTATTTTTTTTAAAGTTAAATGCGATGAAGGTAAATTTGGAAAATGCGATGGCCACATTGTTTTTTTAAATTGATACATTTCCCGAAGTGATTTAGGTATTTCAAAAGTATCTACTCGCTCAACAAGATCATCTTCAGCTGCTTTTTCTTCAGTACTCTCATCTAAATAAGGTGTTAATAGTTGAACTGTAACAGGATGGGACGTTTTCCTTTCTTGCTCTCTATTTAACAAAAACAATAACACCAAGATGAAATCTAAACTACCATGATGACAAGACCAAAACTGTGTTAACAATGTGGAAAAGAAAAAGTTTATATTTTTTTTTTCAACATGCGTACAAGGTATTAAAGGCTGGCGTCTTCGAAATAGGACATTGAAAATAATCTGAATCGGTGCAATGAAGCTGATGTAATCCTTGTTGAACAGTTAAAGGAATGTCAATTTCCTTTTTTAAAACCATCTGTACAAAGTTAGGGCATACTGCAACAAGTCCTTGTAAAACATCCAGAACATTTGTTTTCGAGCGTTTTGATATTGTAGATTGACGACGCGCTTGTTCGGCCGCATAACAAACGAACCATAAACATACATGACTCATCATTGTAGTGCAGCTAGGAGGTAGATCTTCAAGATTGGATCCATTAAAAAAAATTTGACATATACTGTACCATTCATGAAATTCTTCATCCTTTTTTCGATCACATAAAAGGTTTAAAACTGTCTTTTTATTCCATTCCAATTGTGCCAAAGGCATATGTTAGGTCGTGTTTTAAAAGAAAAACCGTTATGAAAGTCAGGATAAAACTGAAAATATTCAAAAAAATAGACTTTTTAACATCTTTTCTACACGGCTCTCTGTAAAAATGGGACCTTCTTATAAACAGTCACTCTCTTTCTCTGATGCACCATTGATGTGAAAAAAAAAAATTGTTATTATTCCTTTTTCTAGAAAATCTGTTTCTTGTATATTAATTTCTTAAATCATTTCTGCTTTAAAATTCTATTGAAAAAAAATATTTTCGACTAACTAAGAAAGAAAACATAAGACCGTACAACACTTTATATAAATTCGCGTCTACGTTAACTGATGTTGATCATAATAGTTTATTCGTTTTTTTTTTATGTTAGTAACCGACGAAGCTTGTTTCTTTAATTTTTAAGTCGAAATGAAGAACGAAGGTCGACGAGGTTTTTCTTTTTCAAGTCTTTATTGAAATTCGTCACAATAAATAAGAAAAAAGTACTAAAACCATTGGTATATCCTTTTTAAATAGTAGTTTGTGTAGTTTAAAAAAATATCTAATGTTCAAAATTATTTTTCAGTAAAAAAATATTAAAATAAATAAAAATCAGTAAATGAATTGGTTAACATAATTTTAAATTAACGAGTTTTTTTTTATTGTTTATTTTTTATAAATGTTTAAAACCTGATACCTCTTTTTCTTTAAATTATTAGTCCAAGCATGCATTTAAACTGGTACGCTAATGTGACAGTTGAAGGGCTAAAGTAATAAAATGGCTCACCGGGAGTTAACGGTTGAAACAGGAGTCACATCAAGAGGATGGGAAACATCTACGTTTCCTCTTGTGTGTGAAACATGCTTAGGAGATAACCCTTACATTCGTATGATAAGGTTAACGACAGGAAAAGAATGCCGAATTTGTACACGACCTTATACATCGTTTCGTTGGCAACCAGGGGGTAAAGCGCGTTATAAAAACACTATTATTTGCCAAACATGTGCAAAAGTAAAAAACGTGTGTCAAGTTTGTTTGTTTGATTTGGAATTTGGCTTGCCTGTTGAAGTGCGAGATAAATTTTTGGATGAGTCTCAAAAATTAGAGTTACCTACCTCTCAGTTAAATCGTGATTATGCTATGAACAAATTAGATACCACTACTACGCCTTATAATAATTCAGATATTCATCCAATGTTATTACAATTAGCACGTCATCAGCCTTATTATAAAAGAAATGAATCCCGTGTTTGCACCTTTTGGGTTCGAGGAGAGTGTAAACGAGGAGAGGAATGCCCCTATCGTCACGAAGTAGATACGCATCATGATCCTAATTTAGCCGACCAAAATACTAAAAATCGTTATATGGGGAAAGATGATCCTGTCGCTCATAAAATTCTTTCCCAAATAAATCCGAATCAAACATCATAATAATTTTTTTTTCATTGAAAAAAATTTAAAGCGAATATTGAAACATTTATTTTTGGTTTAAAAAAAAAAGATACGAAATAATAGTTTTATGCTAGAAAATCTTTCTGATAGGATTAGAAAAGAGAAAACAGTAACACGCGTCGCTATTAGACATGGTGCGCAAAAACATACACAGTATAATAACATGTAGGTCTAGTTAGGCTGAAATTTTAATTTTTTATAAAAAGATAGAAAAATAAACAAAATCGCGAGTAAAGTGTGTTGTAAATTTTTTTTATGTATAAAAATTCTATGTATGATACTTTAAGCACGACAACTACAAATACGAAACATGGAAAACCATTTCATATGAATGGAGGTGTAAACGACGAAACGTTTCCGAACGGTCCGCCTAGTGGATGCGACAGTTCTCATCAATATCGCGCACCAGGAATAACATCAGCTTCAGGTAGTTTTTCCATACAGATTATGTATTTTTTTATTTTCTTTGCTTTAGATGATGCATCAGTACGTTTTCTTTTTTTGTATAATATTGGAGACATCTCAATCAAAATACAAACATGATTCTTTTTTTCTTGTTTTATAAATTTCTTACAGGAGGCGTATATTTCTAGAACACTTTATATTTGTAAGCTTCCACCAGATTTTCCTGCTTCTCAAATCAATGAAATACTCTCTGGTTTTGGAGATATTAAGCGTATAACATGTTATCCATCAAGGCAAATAGCTTTTGCTGAATTCGTATGTGAATTATTTGAATTAGAGAAAGAAAAACAATTTGTTTTTAAATTCTGTTAAAGTGGGATCTTCGTGATGCGCAAAAAGCTCGTAATGGATTAAAAGATAGACAAATTGGTGGACATCAGGTTCGAATCTCTTTGTATGCTTTTTTATTTTAGTACTCTTTAGGTAGATATACAATATTCTAAAACACGAGATGATCGAGTTAAAGAAAAAAACACGGTAAATTAAATTTTCATTAACCTTTTCGTTCTATTCATTTTGTCAACCAATACAGGGAACACTATACGTTCGCCCTATAACAACAGAACGAAATTTCAGGGATCCCAATACTCTTCAACAGTATAAAGAATTGTTTAATCGTTTTGGTGAAGTTAAAAAAGTCAATACAAATCGAAAAAGAGAAGCGTAGGTTCAATCCTTTCTATTTCTTTTACAAACAATTTTCCTGTTTTAAAATCTTTCAGAGAAAAATTTATAGAATATCATGATTTACGATCAGCTGAAGCTGCTTTGGAAGGTTTAAATGGTAAGACACTCCACACGATTTACCGTAAAAATTTGTGCATTCACCTCTATTAGGTATGGATTTTAATGGCGTTAAACTTGAGGTTCAATACGCCAATCAATCTTCGAAAACAATGTAATGACTTCCATCCTTATAGAATTGAACAAATGAAATGATTTGCAGTAATAAGGAAAGCTTTGTTGTAGATGGGGCCCCGTCACTCACTTTAACACCGACACCATACAATTCAAAACCTAATGCCTTTCGAAAAGAGTATACATTAATGTTTAAAAAATTCTAGTTTATTTTTTTTTTGTTTTTTATTATAGTATGCCTTTACCGCATCAAAACATACGACCGAAAATTGATAATAACGATGCATATGACCCTACATTTCAGGAACCACGACGACAAAGTAGCTATTGGACAGGTCTTCCTATCAATTTACACTGGAATGGGTCTTGCGGACCTCGAGCCATCATGAATTCCATGAATCCATGCACTGTTAATGTTAAAAATCATCAACCAGCTGGAGATTTCGCCTCTCATCATGTGAATAATTGTGATGGAGTCAATTATACAATAACTCATCATCCACATTCGAATACATTTCCAGATACGACGTTAGAGAACAATCACCATCACCTAAAACAAACACCTTCCGTTTCTTCTTTAGTACATGAGCAAAATTGTTATTCATTTAATAACAAACAAGTCACCACCACACAAGCAGAATCATGGACAGATGCTTAAAAAAACAACTTTGTTAAGTTTTTTTTAACAGTGTTTACTGGAATGTGTCATAGCGACAGAAAAAACATTTCTATGAATGTTCAATGTAACATATTTTTTGTTCATCAAAGCTATCAAGGCTATTTCTCTTTTTACTATCCGTTTTTATTTTTCCTATCCAAGTTATTTTTTTGTCGCTTAATGCAGACTAATATACTGGGAGATTTAAAAAAATACAAAGTCAATGTGTTTATTTTAATATTTACGCATTATAAAATAGCGCGAGACAAACTTGTTCAGTTCGAGATTCGTGAATTTTGTAGCAAATGTCAACTAAAGAGGTTAACACGAGCTTTTTTTTTTAAATGCTTAATGCAGTACTGCTAGAACTCTTGCTTAATTTGTGAAAATGCAACAAAAACTAGTTCAAAAAAAAATTTTTATCGTTTAAAATATTAAGAAAAGTTTTTTTCTTAAAATTGTTACACATTTTGTTGTAGCTCAATGCAAACATGTTTATCTTTTTCTCACCATTTTGTACATCTTATAAAAATGCATGTTAACAACCTATGTTAAAACACCTATCAGTCTATAAGTCTTTATGTATTAAAGAGCAGTTCCTCTTTCCAAGTTTTGTCTTATTTCTAAAGAGTGCGCTCCGTATGCTCGTTCTAATTTTTGATTAAATGATCTGTTAAAATCATTCACATACGCTACTGTTTCTGCTTCAACATATTTACGTCGTCTACTAAATGATTTCCTACGTTCATCGGTTCAATATATTCGACTTTACAAAAAATAACAGAAAAACATACTTTTTTGCTTTATCTTTTTCAATTGCTTTAACAAGACGATTTTTAGCTTCTTCTGTAGGCTACATAAAATGATTGGAGTTATTCAATACATTACCAAAGCTTACTGTAAATTGACTTGAAACTAATGCAGAGGTTGGATCATAAAAGGTTTCGCCTAATTGTAACATTTGTTGGCTATATTCTTCTGGTTGCACGTGTAAATGAGCTATTCTGGTAAGTGAAAAAATGACCAATTACTTTGACTAAAGAGTCACTTACTTTTTTTTATGCGCTTCATAAGACGCGTCCGAATTCATAATAGCCCAACCAAAGGCGCTTTGGGCGTTTGCTTTTTTTTTTTTTAAAAGTTTATCCCTCCATTGTATCATTTCCGCTGTTTCCTTTTTTCATAAAAAAAATCTTGTATTAGTTAATAATACTGATTATTTTTAGTAGGTATACGATTAAATAAATTTACCTTGTTAGACCATTCCCCTTTCTTTTTTTGACGCTTTTCTTTAGGTACAAAG
Organism: Hylaeus volcanicus; assembly: GCF_026283585.1. Taxonomy (NCBI): domain Eukaryota; kingdom Metazoa; phylum Arthropoda; class Insecta; order Hymenoptera; family Colletidae; genus Hylaeus; species Hylaeus volcanicus. The sequence continues at coordinate 1,185,920 of NW_026533163.1, read as the reverse complement.
TGTAAAGAACTTTCGTCAGAGGAAACTTCACAGTCAGTTCCATCTTTTTTTGGGGGAAGAGCTAACTTTGTTGAACGTTTAATTTCTTTTATAATACGTTTTTCTTCTTCTCGGGTATTAGACGCGTGGAACTCATTTAGACCTGTGCATTCCGCTGCGACCTATAAAAACAAAACAAAACGATTAAAAGAAAACAAGAAAAAGAAAAGTAACAGTACTTCTTTAGCAATCAAATGTTTTTCTTGATTCATTTTTTGACGCAAGAGGTATAACTTCTTTTCTAGTGCCGACTCACATCGTGGAGGTTCCTCAGATGTTAAAGAAGATGCGGGTGAAATAAAAAGATTTGTTGGTTCTTTCTTATCTATTTTTACAAAACAATAGTCAATTTTTGTAAAATACTTTGATTCAATATCAAAATTTTAAAAGTACCGAATGTTGAGTGTGAGATTGCAGAGTTTTTCTTTGTGAAATCATTTATTTGAATTTCGCGTAAAACTGAAACCGGTTCCTTTTGTTCTTTGGAATTCTCCAATACTTGCTGAAGTTTTCTTAATCCACGTTGAGCCTCCGATAAAGGTTGAATCTTAGAAGTGGAAGGACATGTGGTCACAGTAGACATTAAAAGCTCAACCGCTTCACGCATTTCGTTTTTTGGATCGTTTCGTCGCTTTCCCGGTTTTTTTTTTTCTATACCACAATCTGTAATAATAATAGGAACTTTTGGACAATGTGTGGATGTTATAGGGCATTTTTCAATAGCTCTTAAAACATCCATTCCTTCAATTAATTGACCAAAAACGACTTGTTTTCCATCATATTGAGAGGCGCGATGAAGCGTTATAATAAATTGTGATCCAACACTTTTTTTGTCATCGCTAACCATTGAAAGAACACCTGCCTGACAATGTCTTCGTAACATGGATTCATTATGAAACCTTCCACCAAAAATACTTTCGCCTCCTTCTCCATTATTAAACTCAAAATCTCCACTTTGAACAATGGAGCCTGGCACAATTTTAAAAAAATGACAGCCTTTATAACTAAGAGGTAATCCTGAACGTTTTGATTTTCCATATTGTCCCGTACACAACCCTACGAAATTAGCAACAGTATTTGGCGCCACATCATTAAATAGCTCAAAAACTATTTTGCCTCCTGTTGTCGTTCCAATAGAAATGTTAAAGAAAATTTGAATTGTCCGCCCCATAGAAAATTACCTGGTCGAAATTTTTTTGTAGACCCAGTAACAACAGAGTCCAACACTGTTTCTGTTGCCATTTAACAGAATTAACGTATTTTTGAAAAGCTTTCTATACTTCATGTCTGAAACTTCTGATTTTTTTAGCGATGACGCATCTCCGTTAGAATCTAATGAACCAATTGATACTGATGGCAATATACAAACAACAAAGGATCATACCTCTGAAGAAAATCAAATAAAATCCAATGAGAAAACAAAAAAAAGTCGTCATGGAAAAAAAAGAAAAACGACTAGTAAAAAAAATAGAACGCAACTTATTTGAATACTTTCAAAATTATACAAATTTTTTACGATTTCTTTTTGTTCCATATATACACGTATATATACTTCTTTCTCTTTAAAAATCTGTTCTATTCTTTTCCCTCAGCATAAATTTTTTCTTGCTACCTCGTTTTTTAATACTTTTTTTTCATGTCAAGGTACTTCAGCAAGCCATGTGATGGCACGCAATTTCATCGATACAGAAGCTTTAGTGGAAGATGATGACGAAGAAGATGAATCGGAAACTGAAGAGTTAAAGCAGTTCTCAGACGAAAATGATCTTGAACCTGATGATGAAGTTGGGTCGGATCATTTAAAACGCAGGTACAGAAATTAAGAAGTTTACAAAATAGTTTAACTTTTTTCTTTAGAAAAATAGATGTTGATTTGCCTTCGAGAAAAGAGTATCGTGGGTCCAAAACACATTTACAAACTACTATTGGGGATTTAGAAAGAAGGTATCAAGATCAAACAGGAACGGATGACGAAGTTCCCGTTTCAGAGGATGATGTCGATTATGATTCAGAGCATCAAGAGGAAGATGGAATTCATGAAACCTATCGTTATCGTAAGAATTATAAATTAAAATAATCACGATGAGTGAACATGCGTCATAGAGGCACATGATTCATCAGCGTTATTCCTTGATGCTAAAAATGCTCACTTATGGAAAATAAGAACAATTAAAGTAAGTTTTTTTGTGTTATTTCATGTATAACTTTTATCGTATTTTGCAATGAAAACCAGGGAGTCTCCTCACAAGATGTTGTGATTGGAATTATGAATAAATGTATGTGCATGAAAAAAAAAAAAAAAAGCTTTCCTCTACTTTCTGCGTTTGCGCCAAAAAATATAAAAGGGCATATTTATGTTGAAGCTTCCAATCTTGCACAAGTAACTTGTTTTTGTTAACGAATATCAAATAAAAAATAGTTTTTTTAACTTTTAACATTTGTGTTTTTTTGTCTTAAGATTAAACGAGCCCTTTATGGATTGAAAAGTTTGATATTATCAAGTATAAAAATCGTTCCAGTAGCGGACTTGAATAATATTTTTGGTATGGGTGAACAGTAAGTAATTAAAAAAAAATCTTTTTTGTGAGAAAACCGCCTCGTTACGAATTCTGTATTTTATTAGAAGAACTAAACAAGTACATCGTCATGAATTGGTGCGAATTCGAGGAGGAATTTACGCGAATGATTTAGCTCAAGTCACAAATGTGGACGACAGTAATACCAACGTTTGGGTTCGACTTGTTCCACGTATCAATTTGACTGATTTATGTGAACCAAAAGTATTCTACCAACTACTCTCGTTTTGTATAACTCTGATTCTTTTATTTTCAGGCCGAACCTATTCAAAAAAAAAAACAAATTGTTGCAAATTTATTGTTAAGAGAAGCGGTAGATGTTTGACGCAAGATACATTAGTTTTTTCATGATAATGAGTTTAGATTGAAGCCAAAGGGGGAACGATTGATCCTGGGCCTCATTATGGAACGTTTCGTTTTCAAAATAAATTATTCACGGAATCGGGTTACTTAATAAAACATGTACTGTTAAAAAAAAAAATAACAATTTTAGACCAAATCAATATTTTACTATTAGGTTCTTAAAAAAATGCTTATAACAGGAGCACAAGTTGCTGTTACAGATGAAGAAGTGAAAGAGTTTGGTAAAGGATTACTTACTGGAAATGATGAATATGGAAGTTATGATGATTTACTTGCTGCGGTTCCTCATGCAAAGTTACCTATTTATAATATTGGGGATAATGTTTTGGTTCATTCTGGAGATATTGCAGGTGTTACGGGATGTGTGGTTGCAGTGAACGGGAAAACTGTGAACGTTCAATTGGACGATAAATCTTTTCAAAATGAAATCTCTGTTGAAACCCACTCCTTAACAAAACTTTTCAAAGTAGGAGATTCAGTGAAAATCGTTGGAGGGCAGCATAAAGGAGCGTCAGGTTTAATTACATCGGTAGACCGAGAAAAAACAACCGCTGCTGTTTTTTATCCAACATTGGGAAAACCTTTAAAATGTTTTTTAAATGATTTACAAATCTGTTCAGATATTAGTATAGCTACGACAAGTACTTTAAGCGGGTTTTGTGTAGGAGACTTTGTGCAGTTAAGTGAACAAGAACCTGCTTTAATAGTTCGTATTGATACGGGTGGAGCTTTTGTCGTTTTAACAATTCATAATCAAATCCACGCTGTCCCATTGTCTCGTGTAAGTAAGTTAGGAATAAGTGTAAAAGTTACCTTATATATATTTTTTTTTTTTTGAGCGTCGAAATGTTTCAATGAATTCGCAGTATGCGTAGATCGTCATAGATATAAATTTGGTATAAAAGCTGTTGTGACAACGGTGCTAAATGGAAAAAAAATAAGTGGACGTGTGTGCCATATATGGAAAAATCATGTTTTTTTAAAACTAAACACAATAGAAGAAGGACATTATGGATTTATGGTTTGTGATTCAAAGGATGTATCGGTGAGGGCTGCTGATACAACACAACAAGATCATTTGTCTTGGCAAAAAACCTCCACATCACAACGACCTTCATCCTCAAATTACAATACACCACACCATTCAAATTTCAGAAAGCTAGGTCCACGAGGAGGCCGCCAATGGGTTGGAAATCGTGTACGTATCATTTCTGGTAGAAATAAGGGATCCTTTGGTGTCATTTTGGCAACAGAATCCGGTGGTCGCTTACGGTAACGATGTGTTATTCTTGTATTTTTTAGCAATTGTTTTTTTATTAAAAAAGAATCCAGTTATCACAAAATGATATTGCTGCTTGTTTCACCCGCAACGAGTTGATTATTTTAGATGAAAACGACCATAAGCGTACTGTGATATTTCTGTTTTTATTGTAAAACATTTGAACGTGTTAGGTAAAGGAAGATATTCTGATGCACGCTCAGCAGAAAAGGATACAAGCCAGTGGTCTAACTATTTTCAAGATGTTCTGTTATCTACAAAAAGCTCATCTCGTTAAAAAAAATTGTTTTCCATGTTCCTAACAAATGTTTTATATAATTTTTAACAACACATGTTGTTTTTACTGTAAAAGAGTTATTTAAATCTGAAGTAAACTAATATGTTCTCTTATTACATTTTAGTTTTTGTAAAAGTTTCTGTGACATCAGCATAAATTCACATGATTCTTCTAACTTATGCAAGGGGGCTAGTACTCGTAAAAACACAACTGCACTAAATTCTTTCTGTTGTACTTCTAATTAAAGGTGTACTCTACAACTTTCTTAAAGCTTAGTAAATTTTCCATTATAACATATACTGATCCTGTCTCACGTCATTTTTTTTAACACAGTTTTTTTTCTACCTTGTTCTAGTAATTGTCATGATGGAACAGTATGTTTTTTAAGCCAACTATGAAGATTCTCACTTTTTTTTTTTCATTTAGTTCAAACGTAGTCATACCTCGAGTTAATTTACAAATGCTCCCAAAATTTATAGGAAAGACAGTTCGCTTTATTGGTCAAGTTTCATCTTACGACTCTGAAAAATACACTTTGACTCTACATACAAACTCAGGTTTTTTAGTTACAGCACGACTTGAAAAATAAATTCTTTCATAGATTTATCATGTCTCAATGTATCTCTTACGGATTCTAATTTGTGCTTATCACCTAATGATTATGTAGAAGTTTTTGCCAAAGTTAGCTTTTTTTTTAATTAAAAAAAAATGTTAATCATCCTGGAATTTATGACACAGGTCATTTCAGCTATCCAATTGAGTCAATATGGAGGGATAATAAACTTAGGAAAACACTTAGGTAAGATATGTGTTTTAGTTAATCTAGTAAGCTCAAATCTGTTAGATATGGACCTTGTTAATGAAGCTATTAAGTTGTCTTGGCATAGTCGTTTTCGTCAATACTTTCAGCCTTTGTGTGACTCTATAGAGCAGTGATTTTACGTTTGCATCATAATCCCATAAGAACCAATCAGTTTTCATACCCAATTCTACATCCTAAGACACACATCACATTTGAATAATATGTACAAATTTACATTTTGCTTTATCGTCCCCAAAAAAAAATTATTTAAGACATGGCTGCGCACGATAAAAAATACTTAAACAGTATCCGTTTTACCACCTTTTGTTCTACTAAACCAAAATTTTGTTAAAGTATAATAACTACACAATGTCTCAATAAATTTAATAAGGAAAAGTAGCTGAAGACAACTGTTTCTCATTGAGAAAAGGTTATCTAATTCTATTTAACGTAAAAGTGAAAAAAGGCTATCTAATTCTATTTAACGTAAAAATGAAAAAAGGTAAAAAAAAGTTTTGTTTTTATATGCTGATGTAATATTTTGTGAAAAAAAGCGATGAAGAAGGAAAGATAAAAATGATTTGATAATTGATTTAGTTCGTTAGTAAGTTATCATACTTTTCTTAGTTTAGAAATAAGTCAAATGTTAATATGCACAAAGTGATTTTTATTCACAGCTTTGTTTGTCTCCCGTCTTAAAAAGATCAAAGTAAATAAAAAAATCCTGCGAGAGTTCGAGTGATGTAGAGAAGCGTTTAGAGAAGCTTTATTCATAAAATAGTTCATCATTTTTATATATGGTTATCTAAAATACCATTATGTATTCATTTTTCAGTTTAAGTGCAGAACTTTCTGTTTTTGTTTTTATTTTTTATACATGCTCTTTATCGCTAAACACACAGAAAGGCAGCATAAATTTATTTGTTAACTCTTTACCCGCTACTACAGGAAGTACTAGCTCAAGTGAAACTAAAACGGTTGTCATTCGTAATGAATACGCTGATAATATTCCAGAAAGTACCACCACAAGCATAAGAGTCAGTTCTGGAGTTAGGAATAGAACTGTATCATGTCCTTCTGGTTTTTCTAAGCTAGGGAAACAATGTATTAAAACGACAAGACAGGCCGCAACAATTGCATGTCCTAGTGGATATACTTTATCTGATGAAAATACTTGTAATCGTTACTTCAGTCGAGAATATGGATGCCCAACTGGGTATGACCCCTATGATGGTGTATGTAGACGATCGCAAACCGCTCCGATCTTTTATGAGTGTCCAGATGGATACTTCATGAAAAAAGATGCAGATTACTGCGTTAAAACTTCTCAGCGTGCAAACGTTGAAGCATGTCCTTCTGGTTCCAGACAAGTTGGCGACATGTGCGTCATTGAAAGCGTAGAAGTTCCTGAAACTATATGTCCTGATGGATTCACGCTTGATGTGGGGGATTGCGTTATTGAAGAAATTTATGATTGTACGCCAGACTTAACAGGACCTGCTGAACAAAAAGTTTATGATTTATCAAATAAGTATGGTTTTCACTCATTTTCTTATAATTTAACTAAATTGGATACCGACGTCACTGAAAACGAAACGTTTTCAACAGAAACGGAAAGACCCAGCATATCAAGATTTAGTCGATATCGTCCTGAAATGGGAAATGATCGTCAGCTTTCAAAGTTAATGCCCAAAAAAGGAGGCCAGTTACGCCGTGGTATTCTTACATATACTGTTGATATGCAGCCGTCAAATGCCGTTTTTGAAAAAGAAACCGTAATCTCATCTTCATCATCGACAGTTGAAGCTTGTCAGGGCAATGATGAAAGTTGTAAAACTACACAAGATTCTTCTCCCACCACTGTTACATCACAAACAAGAATGATTCCGATGGGATATTCAACCTATGTACTTAGTGATAATTCTGACGAGACTACAGTGACTACTGATTCGACAATCACTGATACGACAATCACAGATTCGACAATCACAGAAACGTCTGAGGAGACAGTTAATGTAAGTTCTTCTACAGTAACTGAAAGTGGTGATGGACAAAACGGTATGCAGACACAAAGAAACACTGTCAATTTGACAAACTCCATAGCTACAGCTCCTTTTTCTGCAAAAAACGACTATGTTTACGAAGACTATGTTTTAAATTCTATGTGTAGTCGTATTCGCCGGGAACCAGCTCACAATATTTGTCCACGAGGTGTCTTAGAAGGAGATGTATGTCGTCTGACAACTGAAGTAAAATCAATTGCTGTTCCAGGAGGTATTTTAGAAGAGAAAATCAGCCCGACTCCTAGATGTCCTCCAGACTATAGCCGAGAAAATTTGGACAGCGATATATGCAGTATATATTATGATATAGCCATGAATTTCTTTTGTCCAACTGGAACTATAGACCTTACTGATCGATGTTTGATGCAAACTAGAATCACGTATATTTGCGATGCTGGATTCGAGTTAGAAAACAATAGTTGCGTTCAAATCCAGTTTGCTGAACCGCTTCTCGAATATGTTGTCAGTTATTCTTGCACAGGGAAAAATTGTGACGAGGCCAACAATTCATTGTAACGTGGTCTAAATCAGTTTTCTTTTGTAACTATATTTTAAATACTTATCGTATATAAGTATATCTACATTTCGATTTCTTTTACATGCACCCCTTTTCTTTTGACACCGAAGTTATAAGTAAAAGATGGCTTTATAGTGAAATAATTTTTTTCTATTAAAAAATTTCGCTTTAACAAAAAAAAGTCTACGCCCACTGATGAGTGTGATTTACATATTTATAATGCGTTTGAAAAGTTTTAAAAGGCATAATCTTTTTATTTAAAATTGTTGATTTTTTTGTGCTACCTTTACCACTTCCCTTAAGCGAAATAAGCAAAATTAACCGCTCTATTTCGGCACAATAATTTAAATAACGCTCTAAACACCATATGCTGGTCCTCTTCACAAATTTTAAAGTACATTTTACAATTAGAAAGTAATTGAATAACATTACTTTTTGAAATAATAACTGGAGAAATATAACCGTAGCCGTCTGTGACACTTGTTTTATAAAAACCTAAAGGTTTTTTAAAAAGATATACTTCTTGCAAACACAAAAGAACAATACGTTTTATCTTCTAAAATGACATAATTAGATTGTACCTCGATTCCATCCTCTTTTTTATCAAAAAAAACATGTAAGACTAAAATGGAAACAACTGTGCTTTAAAAAAAGTGTTGTCATGACTTACCACATCATTACTTTATTAAGGTTGCTTTTTCCCATACGTCAATAAAATATTTGCTTAGTGTCCATTTTAGATAACAGTGCTACATGCATCTATGTGATATGAAAGATATGATCAAGACGACCGCTTCATCAAACGCTTGTGTTTCTGTGCCGAAAGACCTTCTTGTGAAATTAAGTAGTACAGATACGTCATACAGCTTGGAAGAAGTAAAAGAAAATCAAGCTTTCACTAAAAAATTTATGGAAGATCATGTTTACAATGTTTACGAAAGAATTGCGGAGCACTTTAGTCACACAAGGTACACCGTGTAGTGTTTTGTATTTATAATGTTTTAAAGGCAACATTTAGGTATCGACCCTGGCCCGGTGTTGTCGATTTTTTAAAAAACTTAGAGCTTGGTTCTATTGTTCTGGATGTTGGATGCGGCAACGCGAAATATGCTTTTTGCAATTCAAGTATTGTTTGGATTGGTGTTGATCGAAGTCAAAATTTAATGAAGCATAACATTCAGCATTTAGCTCTTCATACAAAACAAGAAAGTACGTTAAACCGTGAAATGAATGTACATCAATTTAATTTGCTTTAGCATTCAAAACAGATAGAAAACGATCTCCAGAATTGAATGTTAACGATTGTGAAAATTTAAGCTTTCGGTCTGGTATATAGAAAAAAATTATTTAAAAAGAATAATGAAAATTTCTGTGTTTAGAAATTGCAGATGCCTGTATAAGCATAGCAGTTTTACATCATCTACCAACTGAAAAACAACGGTAGTAGAACGAATTGAAACATAGTTTGGCTATTGTTTTTTCTTTTCAGAATAGACGCTGTTCATGAATTAATTCGATGTACGCGTTCTGGTGGTCAAATACTTATTTACGTGTGGTAATAATAAGGGTGACTTTAACAATTTTGTTAAACGACAACTACTTCATTCTTTTAGGTCAACGGATCATAAATATCAAAGCATCGGTTCCAGAGTTTTTGAGTCGCCTGATGGTATGCTCTTTTTGGTTTATTTAAAAATGTATTAAATGAAACAATTTAATATTTAGTCTTTGTTCCGTGGAAACTTCAAAGGCAATTTGATCCCGTTTATACTACATCTACAGCTTTAGATAGTGGTAAGCAAAACAGCAAAAATTTAGAGGTTTTCTTTTTAAGGCTAGCTATCAGAAACTCCAAAAATTAAAAGAAAAAATCCTTTATGTTCGACTACAACGTTACATCGCTATTACCATTTATTTTCTTTAGAAGAAATTCAAGCTTTATTTCTTAAAATAACAACAGCGGCAGTTGTATCTATTGTGTTCGATAGTAATAATTGGAAAATTCTTTTAAAGAAAAATTAAAATTTTTTTTTAAAAATCAAAATTAACATAATTTCTTTTTTCCATACACTGACACCATAAAGTGACCCGAGTATTCACCTGACCCAAAAAGTCGTACCTGAATTGTTGTTTTATCTTGTTGTGTGAATTGCGTATGATTATTAGGGTGCTATGATAAGAACCTTTGAGCACACACAGTGATACTTTTTATTATTGGTAGTTTAGAAAAAATAAAAGGTTGTGCATTTTCAAGAAATTCTCATGAGCGAAAATCAAGAAGTTAACCCTAAGGCATATCCGTTAGCACCACCCGAGCTTTCAAACCGAATTCTCGATCTTTTACAGCAAGCTGTTAGTTACAAGCAAATACGTAAAGGAGCTAATGAAGGTATTTTTTTTTATTAACACTATCTTATCTGAATTTTGTGTTTGTTAGCAACGAAAGCATTAAATAGAGGAAAAGCGGAACTTGTTGTTTTAGCCTCCGATGCCGAACCCTTAGAAATTTTATTGCATCTTCCATTAGTCTGTGAAGATAAGGTAAGGCGTTTTTTATTTGTTTTCACTCTTATTTATGTTAATACTATTGTTTTTAGAATGTACCGTATGTTTTTGTTAAATCAAAAGTTGCTCTAGGACGTGCGTGTGGAGTATCACGCTCTGTTATAGCGTGTGCTGTCACAACTAAAGAAATGTCTCCTTTAGATTCTCAAATAACGGAATTAAAGAATGCAATTGAAAAAATTTTAATTTAATTTTTTAATTAAAAATAACAAAACTTTTTTTATTTGACACAATCTTAAAATAAAAGAATTATTTCTGCATTAGGAATGGAATTTTGTGTTCTAAAAGCATATGGTTTTCTGCAGGTAATCCTACACAAGCCCGAAGTATATTGATTATACAGCTACGTTGTGCCGTTAATGCATTAATAACAGGCGCTCCTTGTGGTACCAGAGGAGCCTTGAGTAAATAACTTAAAGTTGATAAAATAGGATGAAACTACATGAAAATAATTTTTTTTTAAATTAAAGAAAAAAAAAAACTTACGCGAACGAATTGGGTATCTTCTGTTTCGGTTGCAGTAGCATTTCGAACAAAAATTCTCTCGAATAATTCTGTAAGGAGTATCAAATCAATCATAATAGGTGCAGCTAAAAGCGAGTCTTCACATGTATTATGTATAACGATAGTGTTCAATCCATTTAAGAAAATTTCAGAAACGTATTCATCCATTGCACGTTTGGAATCACCAACATTTGGAACGTATTTAATTACAACACAATGATCAGGATAATCCTTCGAATTTTTATATAAAATTTTATTACTTTCGACCATATCATCAACGACATTGCTTTTCGAAATTTCTTTTGATCGAAATTGAGGAAAACTAGAAAGATTCTGTCCATCATTGTTTCCTAAATGATTGTATGATACAATACTGGTTGGTTTGATACCAGCAGACACTAAGAATTCCACGAGAACTGACTTTAATTTGGTTTGACCTGATTTAAAATCATCACCTCCTACAAAAACATTCTTTTGCTGTGCTAGTTCACAAACGCCGGGAACGAGAGTATTTTGAGGAGACCCATTAAGAAAACTAGCATTTTCAAGTATGGCAGCCTGAAAAATGTTTATTAATAAAAATATTGAAAAGCCAAAATAGTTGATTAAAAAAAGAAACGCACTGTCGCATATAATATAGAAGGTGAAATCTCTTTATGACCTTCCTCAATAGCTGCTAAAAGATCAATTGCTGACATGTTAACACCTGGCTGAATTTTTATTCAAATAACATAAATTAAATAAATTATATTTATTTACCATAAGAGAACAAAATCTTTCTGTTGTCGCTGTCCATAAAACAATTACACGATCCACATTATTAATTTTTTTAAAATCTCGAATATTATTACGAATTGTTAAAAGCTGTTCACAAAGTGTTCCTGAAAGTATATTATTTGCTCTTTCTTCTTGATTTTCAGCAATAAAGTCTTTAATATAAACACCAGGCAAGGGATTCATTGTTTTAAGATAGGGGTATAATTGATCTTGGAGTTGTATATCTAAAACTTGAGCTCTTCGCATCGAATCTCCTACCGATGCATTATTAATATCCCATCCTCCAAACACCCAATCTTCAGGGTGACACAAAGGTAACAGATTCGAAATCGGAGCAAAAACTTCTTTTTTAGTATGTTGATCCAAACCAATCTTCGTTGTACTTGCTAACATCATACTTCCAAAATAATTTGGTTCTTTAACACCTGTTTTTGTTTTCCATGATAACTTTAACTTATTAGCATAGATTCCAGCTATCATGGTTGAAGCATTATTTCCTGATAATCCGACTAACATAACACCTAATCGTCCTTTTAATCGTTCCGTTCTAAAAATAAGCTTTCTAGTGATATTTTCCACATGGAATCGTGATGGTCTTTGTGTTTCGTTTGCTGAAAAACTATGTTTATCATCCTTTTTGGTTTCTGCTACAATACACGTTGAATACGTATACTCTGCTTCCATATAATCATCTTTATACAAGCATGAATTAGAATGGATTTGGTTTGATGTCATTTCAGATTACAAAAAAAATTGTGTATGGCAAGAAACAGAAATATAGTGACAGTTCATCAATGAAAATAATATCTGGTCGAGTTAGTCACAGACATTTTTTTTTTAAAATGAAAGAAATTTGGCTAGAAAAATATCGTCCTAAGCTTCTTGATGATGTTGTCGGAAATACTCAAATTATATCACGATTACAAAGCCTTCAAACGAATGGGAATATGCCACACATTTTATTGGTTGTACGTAATTTTATTTTAGAAAAAAATTGAGTTGATTTTTCTTTTACTCTGACGGTGGGGGTCGCGCGTTGTATTCAGGGACCTCCTGGTACAGGGAAAACAACAAGTATACTAGCACTCGCTAGATCTTTGCTAGGAAGCTACTACAAACATGGTGTTATTGAATTGAACGCCTCTGATGACAGGTTCATTAAAAGTCATGAACACCTATTCAAATAATAGTCTAACTATTATTTTTTTGTCTCATGTTATCAGAGGTATTGATGTAGTTCGTGATCGCATTAAAGGATTTGCAAGAGAAAAAGTCGAATTGCCTGACGGTAAACATAAAATTATAATTTTGGATGAAGTTGATTCCATGACCGAATCTGCACAACAGGTTTACATTTTATCACGTTTTAGTAAATTATTATTTTTAATGTAGGCTTTAAGACGTTTAATGGAGGTTTATTCAAATACTACTCGTTTTGCTTTAGCTTGTAATCAATCCACTAAAATTATTGACCCCATCCAAAGTCGCTGTGCGATTATTCGATTCACCAAGTTAAAGGATGCTGATGTAAAAATCTAATATTCTGGCAAATTGATCTGAAAACATATATATTTAATTTTAGATTCTTAAAAGACTAAAGTTTATATGTGAAAAAGAAAATGTACATAATACATTGTCATGTTTGACCATGTTTTGGTTTTTTGTTTATTTATATAGTTTTTTTAGGTCGTTTATGAAGAGAATGGATTAGAAACTTTAATTTTAACAGCTGAAGGAGACATGCGAAACGTAAAAACAAAACATTTTTATAAAAGTGAGTCCATATTTTTCCTTTTATAAGGCCATTAATAATCTGCAATCGGCTGCAAGCGGTTTTGGTATAATAAATCGTGAAAACGTTATTCAGGTAAATTACATTGAGGTTACAGATGTTAAGAGATATTTTTCTGAATTAGGTTTGTGATATGCCACCGCCCGAGACAATAACGGAAGTGATTCGCTCTTGTTTATCTGGAGATTGGAACAAAGCCCATACATTAGGTTATCAACTTTTTGAAGAAGGTTATACACCGTTAGATATTATTAGTAATAAAATAACACTTGATACACCTTAGAAGATTTCTGATCAAAAATTATATTAGGTATAATGAAGACACTTTTACGACGTCTTTCCTTAGCAGAAATAATTTCATTAGAATATCTAAAGGTAGATAAAATCATTTCACTTTTTCGCAAGCAAATTTTAATCACCTTTCTTTTCTTTTTTTAAATTGAATAATTTTCTCCAGTTAATCAGTCGATATCAATTTAATTTATTGGATGGAGTTAACTCTAAGCTTCAATTCGAGTAAGACTTTTTTAATCTTGTAAGCATCGTTAAACATATTTTTGAAATACTTGTGAAACCTACACAGTGCATTATTAGCCAGTTTATGTTCTGTGAGCATACAAATCTGTGATACAAAGGAGCGTATGCTAACAATAGAATAACAATTTTTTTTTCCGTTTTAAAAAAGAAAACAAAGGCTTAACATTAATTTTTTAATTTTTTAGTCCGGACCACGTAAATAATTGATTCTTATTCTACTACCAAATAATTTTAATTACAATATGACTTTTACGAATCGCGTGATTTTTTTGGGCCTACGCTTAAGGTACATACACATGTACAAGGGAGCACGGAAAAATGATGAACTTCTGTGGCCGTTAAAGCAGCACATGCTGCCTTCAGTTTCAACTTTCTTGTAGATTCATTTCAGGAGTTGACTGAAAATTCCGTGACCAAAGGTATTTAAAATTTAAAATGATACTTTAAGAGTCTCATGTTGGTTAAAGATCTCGGTGATTAAATTAATGAAATTTCGCAACAAAACTCTTTGTAGATGGACACATATTCAATTCTATTCATAAGACATTTCGCTAATATCAGACCCGTATCTTTTTCATGAATAGAAATAAACTATTTTTTTTCTTGCAAAGCTTATAAAAAGGTTTGTTTTAAAAATTAAAAAAATTCCTATCTTATATTATTGGTCAAGACAAAAAGGACATAAAACATTTTCAGAATTTCTGCCAAAACAAGAGTCATTTTTTAAAAACAATATTTTGACAAAAAAATATGACACTTTTGTTGAGAAAAAACGGTATGTGTAAAACAATATAGGTGAGACTGATTCTTTTTTTATGAACAATATTAAAACTAAAGCGGAAAATTAGTAAGTTTGTTTTTGCTAAATGGTTTTTTAATTCAAAACGTTCAGAGTCTGACGTGTTGTGAGCTTCTAAACAGCACCCCAATTTTGCAGTTGTTTTAAATTATATAATTTTCCTTAGTTTCCCTTAGAATTTTTTTGGTTTATTATACGCCAGAACAATATCGTGAAATCATAATTTTTTTACTTTCTAAACAATAAAAAACATCTTTTTGATACCGCTTCTTTTGCCTTATTATTTAATTACGGTAAAAAGTGTCCGAGGCTTCATACTTTTTAGAAACACATAATTTCAACAAATCCTTGACATAGTTGAATTAAAATAATTTTTAATATTGTGGGAAACTCTACGGCTTTGCTAATAACTTAAGCCGATAGTTTAATGAAAAGAGCACTTTATCAATAATTTTTTTTCATAATAGATTATCCATTTGTTCTTTAAAAAAGTTTTAACACTCTTTAAGTTAATAAATTATTTTTAAAAATGCTGAGTCTCGTTATTACCAGTCATGCATTAAAAATGGTAAGGAATCAAAATAAAGAAAAACTTAATATTAGATTACGTAACTAGTCATAAAAGATAATCTGATTGCTTGAAAACAATAATGTGAAAGGCTTTTCGTTTTACTTATGCCTTAATTCGTAATTGTATATCGATACAGACCTATTTTCATCAATTACGAGAAATACATTATAATGCTATCTTACAAATGTATTACATTTTTTGTATGAATAGCATTAAAATAAAGACTTTTTGTTATAAATATTTTGTATATGGTTATTCTAGAAAGTTTAACATTTATGATTTTTTAAAATAAACTTAATAATGTAAAGTTTACAAAAAACATAGCATTAAAAAGGTCACGAAAAAAAAAACTAACACGTTGAACTCGACATAGGACCTACATGTTGAACATACATCTAATAAGTGGGTCCACTCTTATTTTTTTTGTCTCCACCAAGTTCGAAATGTTTACAACGCTTAATAGGCAATAATCTCTTTCTTTTACACTTTGTACATTCTAACTTGAGAACAACCTTTTTTGTAGTTTTGGCCTTCTTATGAAAGATAGGTTTTGTTTGACCACCGAAACCCTTTTGTTTCATGTCGTAACGGCGCTTTCCTTGAACCTTTGTAGAATCTTTTCCTTTTTTGTATTGTGTCACTTTGTGTAACGTATGTTTTTTGCATGGACGCCCAGGACACAAAGTCATTCTTGTTTTAGGTATATTCACCTAAAATTTAAAGCAAATTAGAAAAAAGAAAACGGAATACGTTTATAAATAAAGTTACCATTTTTTCACTATACGGAAACAAAAAGAAAAAGATTACTCAAAAAAAGTCAAAAGAAGCGTCTTGTTTAAAAGATAAAGAAGAGATTCGCAATACACGTCTTGAAACATAAAGGCATGCTTATACTTGGGTCAGTTATAGCGTCCCTAAGAAAAAGGATCTTAACTCCAAACAGTTTTTAAGAATCTAATCCATGTCTTTAATCAAAAAAATGAATTTTACGAAATTATCTCTACTGATCCATTCAAATAAGTCGACAATGTGTTTCACTTTTATTTTGTACCACAAATCGCATTTAATTAATGAAGTTTTGTTTTAAAAAAGGAATTTCTACACGCATGAAAAAATTAATTAAATAAGATTATTAAATTAATTAAAATTATTTAATTAAATAGTTCCCTCTAAAATCATCTATCACTCGAATATCCAGAATGAACAACAAACACTTTCTTTTTAAAATAGTATAATTCTAGTTCAACTAATCTAAATTAGTTGTTTATATTTGAGTATTAAAGCTATTTATTTTGATTCGTGATAATCACAATGGTTCTAAAAATATTGTAATGTTTTTAATACAAAATTTGTTGTCGTATTATAAGCAAAAAACGAAAATTGCTGGCCAATGCAGTAGTACTCCGCAATGTCGTTGTTTGAAAATTGATACATGTTCCGATGACTATTTTAATAATCAAAAGTCTTTACGTTCAATTCCGTTGTGGGAAGAACATCAAGTCGATTCAAACACATGTCATTCAAAGGAAGTCCAATTAAACAAAACATCCATTAAACCAAAAATTTTTGAGCAAGAAGTAGAAACTGTTGATTTCTCTAAACCCGCCCAACTCATTAACCATGGGCATGAAAAAGATCCTTGTTGTTCATCCAGTCAAACCAAGGATACCAATAGAAACCTAGTTGCTTTCGACGTATGGTCTGAAATTGACAGAGAAACATCGTGGAATGAAGTGTCGTCTAATGAAAGCAAGAATTCATCTGCTTTCCGTGGGTTATTAGGAAATTTAAAAAAATCCGTAGTAAGAGATGGGTCTTTGTCGTCCTCGTGCGTCTCTCACCCGTCTTCTGACACTATTCCGTTATCTGATACCTGTTTAGAAAATGCTGCAACAAAAATTTTTGAAGAACCTGTAAATGCTAAGAATCTTCCAAAAGATTCGAAAAAAGAGTTGTACTCTTGTCATGAGACCAATGAACCGTTAATTAACTTTGACTGTCAAAAAAATACGTGTACGCGAAAAATTCAGAATTCCCCACGTGAAATGAGGCTATCTTTTAAAAGACCATTAGTAAAACGCTGTCGTCCTCATTGTCATTTTAAAACGAATGCAACCAATATTATCGACTCCACGTGTAACACAGAGGAAAGAATCAAGTACACTCGTTTTGTAGGATTCCCCAAAATCATGTGTTGTATTACTGGCCGATCCTTAGTTCCTCCAGATTATCAACTCCCACTACCTAGTCTTGATATTGGCGATATTTCAGTTGAATATTTCAATGTCGATCGTTTTCTAGGACGCGGAGGGAAAATTCGTTTGTTTCTATGTATGAAGAAAATAAGACATTCATATCATGCTTATAATTTGAATTCATTTCGTTCAATTGAGAAAAGACAATGTGAACTCATTCAAACGGGATTGAGTCCTACAGGTCACTTCCCCATCTTAATTCATAATGGTAAAACGTTTTGTGAAACACATGTTATTTTAAGATACTTGGCAAAGCATCTAAACGAATACGGTTCGCAAATGAGGAGTGAAGACTATTTCGCTGATATGCTAGTAAGTTTTAAAAAACGAACCACAAAAACTTATTTTAAAAGCAATCAATTCCTATGTTTTTCTATTCCTCACATTCCCTAGAGTGATATGTCACTTAACTGTAATGTGAGAAAATGTCTTATTAACAAATGTTTAAAAAATTTTCTTAAAAAACATTATTTATTTAATTTGTTACATTAGATGGAAAAGCTTAGTTATTGGACAGATGATTTGATGGAAGCCATAAAAGAAATACTTCATTCGTGTTGTCGTCAAAATATATTGATCTACTTACAAAGACGTCTTGGATACTACAAACTTATTGATGTACTACTTTTTAAAATACGGTCAATCTGGACCACAACAATTGAACAAAAAGAAAATTCGACCGACGTTCGGAACGAATGGATTTCCACGTGGTATGACGCTGCGGTGGCAGCAACATTATTTGACGATATGCAGCTTATAGCATTCATCTATGAAACCAATCAACTATATCCTCTTTTATACAAAATCAAACAACATCTTCCAACATATAACCAAAAAGTAATTCTTCAGCATTTTTTATTAGATTATCAAGGAAAAGATGCAGCAAAACATAAATTTCCCATGTTATTTGAGTATTTTTTAAATGTGACCAATTCACCACACGTGTTACAATTAATGTGCGAATGCGAAATGGCACGAAGAATGTATGCTATCCATTGTCAATCCAATCATCAGCGTCTCATTTCCTAAAGGAAACATATTCCGTTAAGACTTTAACAAAACGGCATGTTTTCAAATAGAAAAAAAAGCGTCTTGATAACGCATCATTTTTCAGCAATACACACACCTTTCTCTACTTTGATTAATCGTTCAAGGCTTTCCTGATGCTTGGGTTTGTCCAAAAAATCTTTTTGCCTAGACATCAAAAGGATAATTACAAAGCTTGCCTGTGATCGAAAAGACATGAAAAGAAAATAGTATCCTAATCCAAGCAACATGCTGATTTTTTTAAACTAGCCAAAAAACACATATGTTTTTAATAAAACAAATTTCACTAGGGCCACTAATAACTAGTCGCAATAAAAAGTAACCTTATTCTTTAAAAGACGCCAATGCGTAAGCATCTTATGGAGAAGTCAGTTGATGACACTCTAAGAATCTGTGTTTGTTTTGTACAACAGCAGTGACATTCATCTATTGGGATTAAAAAAAAAGAAGCAAAACTCATGTGCGGAAATTGTTTAAAAAAACAATCACCAATGTATTCTTTTCAAAACCTTGTAAGAGTACTCTGAAAAAAGAAAAAAAGTGTACTTTCACTTGTAACCGTACACCCATATACCAAAAAACCGTTCTTTAAGGAGTAGTTATAACAGTGTGACCTGATTTTTCTTCTTTTTTTAACTTAAAAATAAACACAGAACATTTTAAAATATAATTTAAGTGACGTATTCATAAGTCAATTTTTTTTTTTTTTTATAGAAAAAAATAAGTTTATAGTAAATTACAGCAAAAAATAATGTCATGTGTCAATCATTACTTTTTTTCTTGGGGTTCAGGAAATAAAATACAACGCAACGCTGGAAGTTTATTTTTTGTTATACTTTGTAAACGAGCATCCAAAGTATTATCTACGAGGATACGACGGTC
The DNA here is from genome assembly GCF_026283585.1 of Hylaeus volcanicus. Lineage (NCBI taxonomy): Eukaryota > Metazoa > Arthropoda > Insecta > Hymenoptera > Colletidae > Hylaeus > Hylaeus volcanicus. The sequence goes on along the minus strand of NW_026533163.1, from coordinate 1,166,275 downwards.
TATGCTACTTAAGATAACCCCTCCACAACTAATAAGAAAGTGATCAAATCATAGTTAACAAATACAGAATTAATACCATGTTCCAGAGGTCTGCACACTTGGCGACTTAGCACCCGGTGGTAGATGATACTGCCGCAAAACGTAATAAATTAAACGCGATGGTTTTCGGCTTACCTCTTTATCAATTTGAATAACGACAGAACGATTGACATGCGCTTGCTCCTTTAAAGTGTTAGAAAATTTAGCACTTGCCTTGTAAAAATTTTTTTTTTGAATTTTAACAAAAATGGCATGACTACAAAAAATTTTTTACCAACGGCAAGCACTCTTTAATTAAGGCTTCATCTTCAGGGCGGCAACGAACATATACTGCATCTTCTAATAATTTTAAAAGTCCCTTCAAATATAAAAACAGGATTGAATTGAATGTAGTAAGTGAAAAAAATTACCTGAACAATTAAATTAATACATAAATTTTTATACGTTGTATTGTGAGACAAAGTTTTGGTTAATTGCGTAGTGGTATCCGCGATTACTTGATTTACCAAAGAAAATTTCATATCCATTTTTTTTAAACGTGCTTGATTAGCAGCATTTGAACGAACACTAATTTTTTCAATGAGAAATAGCACATGTTTTTATCTTATAACTTTTTTAATTTCAATCTTAGACTCTATAGACTCACATTAAGCGCTCAGTTTCCAGTTTTTTGGATTTCAATTTGAATTCCTCTCGTACTTTATGTTTCATTTGTTGAACTAATTTAAGTTTTTCTATATTAAAATCTTCAATAGCTTTCGCTTCAATTTCTTGAGCTTTGTCACGTGCTTCATTTAAAATGAAATTGATCATTTGATGAATTTGCTTTTGCGACTCGCTGTCTTGCTATAAAAAAAAAGAAGGATTATATTAGAACTAGTTTTTTTTCAACGCTTTATTGAAATATTTACCATTGCCATTTTAAAGCAAAAAATTAATAAGAACAAACTTATCCAGGCTATTAATTGTGTATATATTTATATTAATTTATTTATTTTACACACTATTGAAAATGCCTTCGAGTTTAAGGTTAGACGACTGGTTCAGTCACAGATTTTCGTATCCAAAAAAAAATTTGGTACTTTAAAATACACGACACAACTATGTTCAATGTTAATGACATTTTTCTCAGAAAAATCTATTTTTTAAAATGTTAAAAAAATTAAACATTTCCGTTAAAAAATAACATATTATAAAACAATGTTGGAATGCTGAAAATCCACAGGATTTGATGAAGACAGTTTGTCTTGATTAATTTGTACATTAAAAATTATGCCTTCATGCACATTTCCGTCAAATAAAAATAAATTATGTAACTCCCGGCCTTTTTTAGACATAGACATTTGAATTTCTTCAGCTAATTTGAAAAAAAAAAATTTATCTTCAAAAAAAAAAATTAAAAATGTTACCAATAATGCCACCTAAAATACAAGCTTGGACTGCATTTGGAACGTGTTCATATTTTCGAATTTCACAAAACCACTGTTCAGCTTCACTTATACTTTTTTTAGCGTGTCCAATCTAAAACATTCATGCTTAAAATTGTCGGTCAAATTGAGTTGAGAAATTACGTTTTCTAAAATACTCGTGATTGAATCACTCGTCTTTTTTAAAAAAGCTGTGGGATAAGAATAAAATTGCGCGCATTTTTTTTTTTAACAGCATTATATCAACTGACCGAGATATGCTACAAGCTTCGCATGAGGTAATTGTTTTGTAAAAGAAGAAAATCCAGAAGGTAATGTTGCGTACGGTACCCGCATGACTTGTTGAAAAGATGGGTATGAAACGTTTATTCTTAACATAAAGACCAATTTTTTTACTTTGCTTCAATTATTGATCTCTTCAAAATGGAATAACAATTAAAGATATTCTTACTCTGAAAAATATGAACCAAAGTCCTTAAAGATTGCCCCATGTAGCCCTAAAGAATGACAAAAGAAAAGACCCTAAAAAGAATGGATACAATCCATTTTTTGTCGATGAAAAAAGTAAGGGAAAATCACAGACTTTCTTAGAATCTCGACAGGCTTCATTTAAAAGATCTTCATTAGTATTTGAGACACACATCCTATCAATAACGAGAATATCATACTCTTTTAATGATTGGGTATTTCTAAATAATTGTGTATGTTAGTTCCCTTAATAAAAACATCAAAAGCTCACTTTGGGTATTCCGCTACCATTTTTTTCCATTCCTCCCCTTTTATTAGAAAAAAACGCGCCAAACTGTTGCCTTAGTTGGAAAAAACAGACATACCACTTAAAAAAGATATTCTTGTCAAAGGATTTAAATTTTTCAGAGCGTTTACAGTAAGATATGTAATCTATCAGATATTTTCAGGCTAAAAAGCTTATTAAAACATTTTTTTGAATCGTACAGTATCGACATCTGTTTCTGGTAGTTGAAGTTTTTCCTCGTATGTTACTAATGAATTTAAAAACATATGAGACCTAGTGAGGATTTTATATTTTTCTGAAATATCCCCTGTTGTCAGAGATACATTGACACCTGTAATTCAAACGGATATAAATTGATTTAATGTCATGGAATAAAAAAAAGAGTGAAACGACACTCAATTTTTCTTGGTATCGTAATGGAAATTATTATCATAGTGTTTAATCAGATATTTCATGAAAAAGGAACACTAAGTATTAAGTACACCTTTTTTGTTAATTAAGAATCATTTGACACAAATCTTTTTTTTATCAGTGACCTGATAACACTAAATTCTTCGCAGCCTCAACATTCGCACATGTACAGCCTATAAAGAGTACATGTAAGGAACTCATCCTGTCATAAACACAAAATATGATGCACTTTCAAACATGTCATGAATGTCACTTTTGTTGTGCTTCCATTCCCCATAATCGAATTTGCCGATCATATAATGTTGTCGTTTCATACTCGATGTTGGAGTCCATCTTTCAAAACTTTTGTTACTGAGACCTTAAACGAATGTGCACAATTGGCAGATCTGTCACAGTTAAGACGTGACGTGTCAAGGTATCGATTTCTGCGTTTAATTTAAAAAAAATTAAAAATTGCCTTTCATAAACCATGTTACGAGAGCAAAGAATTCATATTCTACAACAAAAACAAATGTGGTGGTTTTAAGAATCAAAAATTGTAATACTTTTTTAGCAGACAAATGATATGTTGATTTATGGTCACCACAACCGTTGAAACACGTAAATGAATCATGTGAACGTTAATTGTATTACATGAAACATATAATTTTTTCAATATTAAGGTAGACATTCCTACTGGTAAGAAACTCTGATATTCAGGGGAATACAAGTATCAACAGAAGTTTTTATTTGGACAATTTGTTTTCTCATCTCAAAGCTTTCATAATGCTCATGTATGAAACCTTGACTTGTTACCAGAATATTCGTAAGGCGCTTTCTATTCAGGTGTACCAACATTTTTACTTTACAATGTCTTTTTCTTTAAGAACTAAGTCGTACAACATATACAAACGCAGCTTTTTAACATTGCCTCTGAAATTGATATTAACGGCATATATGTAAAATACACTCGTTCATAAGAATTTTTTAAAATGTATTATAGAGTACATGCAGTGCATGAGCATGCTATTGCAATGAACACACTCGACGAGCTGTTAAACAATTTGCTCGTAAATTTGAATAATTCAATACATAATGTTTTTTTTTTCTTTGAAATTTTTATAATAGTTGAAAAAAGGTTAAACAAAATTAGTATAAAATGAGTTGAAAAACATTGTATTGTAATGTTCACGTCAACCTTTTAAATTAAAAAAACAAAATGATTTTATTTTTTTACAAAATTAAATTTTAAAATATATATAAAATTTTGCACGGTGTTTAAAGAAAGAAAAATAATAAAGGATTTTGTGAACAAGTGTTTTAGTGTTATGCAAATGTTTGGCAGTCTATGTATTTTCTGTTTCCAGATTGTGACTAGAATGACTTTTCTGATGTATTAGTTGTCTGTATTCGTTACTCCAAATTCGAATCAAGCGATCATATTTTTCATATAAAACTCAATCGTTTTTTTTTAAAGAAAGAAAATTGTTAGGATTGTTACGTGAAGAATGTCTAACGGTTCCACTCTTGATGACGTGTTACCTTATTTAACATCCACCTCAGTCAATGACAAACATGAGATGGGACGTTCTTCTGTGAATGTCAATCAAGAATTTGATCCAAACCGCTTTAAAAATAATCAAGTTCTTGACTCATCCATTTTTCCAGATGATCATAGTAGAAATAATAATGAAACCACTGATACGAATGCTGTTGCTTCAACAAGTCATGACAATAAAACATTACTTAATAGTAACGTGAATCGAATTATTTTTCCTGGAGCCACGTGTTATTTAAAACTTCTTGTATCAAATTTAGTCGCGGGTTCTGTCATTGGTTCTAAAGGTACCTTTTTAACTTGATGTTTTGTGATGGAAATACTAAAAGCTTAGTTAAAATAAGAATGCTTTAAAAAACTTTAATTATTGTTAGGTTCGACTGTCACCCATATTAGTAATGCAACCAATTGTTCAATCAAATTATCAAATGCTAACTCGTATTACCCCGGAACGAATGAGAGAGTTATAGTGATTACTGGCCGATTACAGGAACTTCAAAAAGCCTTTGCTATGATTCTTGTAATTGATACAAGTTGTTTTTTTTTTGGGAGTTTTAAATTAAAAAAAAAAGATAGCTTGCATTTTTCTTTTCTTTTAGGAACGTATTCAAGAATCCAACACAACTTCTAATTTGTCTTTTCCCTTAATGAAATCGTCTTTTTCTCAAGATGCGTCAACAGCCAATTCTCAAGACTCACGCCTTCTTGTTAAAATTGTCGTTCCTAATTCAGCAGTGTCCCAAATCATAGGTAGACAGGGTACCGCTGTCAAGGAATTGCAGGAAAAAACAAATACGAAAATTCAAATATCCAATCGGTAAGTTTTTTTCTTTTAATAAAAAAGTGATTTTTTGTTATTTAGTGATGATCGTCAATTGAAAGAACGCGTTGTTAAAATCACTGGTTTACTAGAAAATGTAACGGAAGCATCAACGCATATTATTGAATCCATTCAAACTGATCCACATATTAAAGATCATACGTAACCAAAAAACACTTTCTGTTATAAATCTTGTTATTTTTTTTGAATTCATTAGCAAAGTTGATTACTCTACAATACCTCATCATCCATCGCCTCAATTTGATTCTTTAGATTTCTGCTTGCCTGGAATGATAACACGGGGTGCTTATATCACTCCTCAATCTGGATTCAATATTTCTGGGAGTGTTGGCAATCGAGCGATGATGGGAAATTCTGCAGGCTCAATGGATACAACATCACATTTACCTCCGCATTTAAATCAACAAAAATCTCTTACGCCTTTATGTCATCCAAATTCGTCTTGTACGTTTTACAAAATTTCTGTTTTTCTTCAAACAGTTTCACTTTTAGTAGATATCAACGACCCTCTTTTATGGAATTCTCCTCTGTCTGGTCCTCTACTTGATTATAATATAGAAATTCCAGATAGTTGTATAGGTTTATTAATTGGAAAAAATGGTGTCACCTTGCAAAATATTCAAGAACAAGCCGGTGTCAAAATTCAAATATCTGGAAAAGGAGAACTGGTGCCTGGAACGGAAAACCGCAGACTTACTATTAGTGGTAATCCAGTCCGCATTCAATGTGCTGCTGTGCTTTTACAGCACAAATTGCAGGCTATTAAAAATGCACCACGTCCCCATGGTATGTTTTCGTTTAATCATATCAACTCTAAAAGTGATTATCGTGTGTCCCATTAATAGTTTCATCTTCTACTCAATCCAATAGGTATTCAATAGAACAACAAACCTCAAATAATTCTTCTGTACAAGAAGCAGGTTCGTTTTTTTTTTTTATAAACCTATTTAAATTAAATATCTTTTTGAACATACCATGTGTTTATTAAGAAATAAATCCAATTATGTTTTAAGAACGAAAGTATAGCTTTAAAAAAAAAATTTTTTTTTTCTTTTGTTTTGTAGCACATTCCACAAAATATAAAGCTTCCTAGTAATTCTTGATTCCACTAATTCGTGATCTAAATTTAAATTTTCCATACTACCCTACAAAAATCCTTGAGACAAAAACAAATGTTATTTGTAGAACACTTTGTCTATTGAAACGTTAAATATTTATTAAATGATCACAAATGTTTTTTACATGAAATTTTTTTTTAAATTAAAAACGAAAAAGAGAAAGCAGTATGAATAATTTAAAGATAAAAGTCTACCAAGATGTTTAAATAAAAGGATGCTAAAATTTTTTTTCCAGTGCATCAGTCTAACAGTTCGGAAGATAAACAGATACTGTTTCTGTTGCAAGTGTTGTATTTCAAGTCTCATACATTTAGTAGGAATTATCGTTCGTTATTGAATGGAGCAACAAATGACTAGTTACCGTGAATCGTCCTGTCAAATTATCCCAAGAAGTTTTCATTTAACAGAAAATGAAACTTATTTATTTGATTTACTTTTAAATTTTAAGAAGAACTCAGACGAACCTATAGCAAAGACAGAGTTACGCGTTGTAGGTGGTTGGGTTCGTGACAAGTTACTTGGTCGCCCGTGTGATGATATTGATATTGCTTTAAGTAATGTCACTGGAAAGGTTTTTCTAGAATATTTTAAAAAGTGAACATAAGTTGTTTGAAAAAAAAAAAAAAGATTAAACATCTTTTTTGCTTTCATCAGATGGCCTGGTTCCCAAAATTTTAATATAGGCAATTTCGGAGTCATTAGACAAAATCCTTTAAAATCAAAGCATTTAGAAACATCAACGGTTAAAAAACCTAACAAATGGTTCTGTACAACAATGATTACTTTTTTCAGATGACTTTTAATAATTTTTCACTCGATTTTGTTAATTTAAGATCTGAAAAATACACGGAAGACAGTCGTATACCTTCGGAAATGGATTTCGGGACACCTCAATCCGGTATATTTTGGGGTTTTGTGTTTAGTGCAATGAACAGAACAAAAATTTTTCTTTCCGTCTATTTTTAGACGCTTATCGACGAGATTTTACTATTAACAGTCTTTTTTATTTTTTGGATAAAGATTATGTGGAAGATTGGACTGGTTAGATTTTGTATCACCGTACAACATTTTCTATTTTATCATGTTTTAATATAGGCAGGGGCTTATCTGATCTTAATGAAAAAAGATTATCGACACCTTTAGCTCCCCTTCAAACCTTTCTAGATGATCCATTACGTTTACTTCGAGCGATCAGATTCGCTTCCACGTTAGGTTTTCAGTTTGATGCGGAATTACTTTACGCTTCTAAAAACTCTTCCGTTCGAGAAAAGCTAAGAAATAATGTAGGAATTGAATTGTAATATTTTTTAAAGGAGTTCTGGCTTAATGCAATGTCTTCATACAGATATCTTTAGAGAGAATAGGAACAGAATTAGATAAAATGTTAACATATGGAGACCCTGCTAAGTCTTTATCATTAATCTGTAACGATGTATCAATTGATGATATTCTTTTTGATTTCTCACCAACAAGTAAGTCATTTGCACGAATTCCGTTGATTTACTAACTCAATTTTCGTTTGATTAGACCTATCTTTTTTTGAATGCATTAGACATGGTTTAAAAATAGTAGAAAAAGTTTGTGCAAGTCTTACAGTTGTTGAAGAAGATTCTTGTACATTTGTCTTGGACTCATTCTCCAATAGTCTCAGTTTGAAAGTATCACGATACATTCGATGTTTTTTAGCATACGCTGCATTTTTTTATCCGTTATCATGTTAGCCATGCTAAAAAGATTCATTGATCCATTAATTATTTTTATTTTCCTGTTATATAGTAAAAGATTTTTCTCCTACTTATTCAAAAGGAAAAAAGCAAAACTCAAAAGTTTTCAGTATACTAATGCATCGTCTTAAAAAGAAAAAAAAAGATATTCACAGGTTGTTCACTCTTTATAAGCAATTTGAATTTTGTTTTGATAGAATCCTAAAGCTACACGCAGCTGTGAATTTTTGGACTAATATATTAAAGGCATGGACGGTAGACCCCTATTCGATGAAATCTCTTGATGCACCCTTACTGAATGTTTCTGAAGATTTTCTCAATTGTCCTCAAGTTCATATAGGTCTTTTGCTACGATGGGAGACTGAGAAATATTGGCAAGCATCCCTTTTTTTAACATTCATTATACATGAAATTTTTTGGAAAGAAAATTATCAAAGAGCTATGCAAGAAATTTATACAATGACTTTATCAATGGATTCTCTTTCCATTTTTTCACCTCCTAGACTTGATGGATTTGAGGTAAATCATTTAGTGCATGGAATGGCTTGACAAAGAAAATCAATGAAACTTTTATTTCATGACTTAGCTACAGAAGAAATTGAAAAGGAAACCACAATCAATGAATATTGCAAAACTTCTTCATTATGAGGTAAAATGGTTTCCTTTTAAATTAACTAAAGTTTTTTTGTGTTTGTTTAGACGCAATTGTTGTTAAAAAAGCCGACCATTACAACGGACGAGTTATTGGATACGTTAAATACCTATCATGACACGTTGTAGTGTACCCCGATGAGTTTGGCTGAACTGGAAAAAAAAATTGTTTTTTTTGTGTATGCACCCAACCCCGCTTCTGACAAGAATAATAAAAATTTTTTTTTTTTTTTAATAGGACCATCATGCGTCGTCGTCGTACAGACAAAACACGTTGACACTTTTTTTCTTATTCGTCAGTTCATAACGCGAAAACAATTACTCAAAATGAAAGCATACTTTAAAGTCACATAAGAACGCTCTACGTTTTAATAATGACTAGGATTCTTTTTTTTTCAACGAAAAAATAGGCTCTCTTTCAATTGAAAAACGTTTTTTCTCTTTGGCCGACAAATGAATGACTTTACAAAAGCTCTGATAAACAAGGTGCTCGTGAAAATAAAAAATAATGGATTGATGGAGAAAGAGCTCTTTGTACTATAAATTTTTTTGTAAAAAAAGCAAAAAAAAAATTGTTTTTTTATAAAAATCATTATTTGTATTTTTTTAAAAACAGTAAGAATTCTCTGAAAGAGAAACGTAACCATCATTTGGATTATTGTCCGATAAATTGGAATTCAATATATTTTTGTCTTCGAAACCTAAATCTTGGAATTGTTGCGGTTGAAAAGTCTGTAACAAGCTTGTACTTATACCATTGAAGCTTTGGAAAAGATAAATTGTGATGAGAAGACGTGTTACATTACGAACAATAAGGAGTTCAATATAAATCATGACTATGAAGAAACCTACATACGAAAAAAAAATATATATATAACGACTCCATGGAACGAAAACGGGTCTACAAATGATTCCAAAATAGTATTACATTGATTTAAAAGATATCGTGTCCAAAACAGATTCATCATAGAAAAAAGTATTAAAAACAAATCTGTACCAATAAGCCAAGGCTTTTCAAACGGGATATACCCTGACATTAAACGTGTTGCGAGCTCTAAGAATAAAGAGCAAGCATTATACATGCTGATCAACTTTAAAAGTAGAACTCGAAACAAAAAAAGTTTTGTTTTTAAATAAATCCATCTTGTTGTTAAAGCAAGTATTGTAATAAGCGAAATTCCTATTTGAAGTGAATAAATATAAACTAGTATTTTTTGTCCAGTAGGGGTAATATAAAAATCCCGTTTTTGATGAACGCTACTAGTTACCCAATGACACCACTGCCATGGTAAAAGACTAACATTTTTAACTCTGTCTTTTCTTTTCTTAAAGCATTCACAATTCATTTCACTTGAGCAAGCTTTTGAATTGCTTACAAAATGCGATGTTTCCATAAAACAAGACGGATGAGTTGATGCACCTACAAAGTCAATGTCATTTCGACGAAATGATCATTCATTTTATTTTAAACATACTTTATTAAAATAATTTCATCATCTGTTTTAGCATGCTTAACGAAGAAGGTACGCAAATAAATGAAGGCTTAAGTCTAAATATCCGAGCTGCAGAATTGTTTTTTTTCTTTCTCAAACTAAAGCGACAAAATTAAAAAAAATTAATAGAAAAACTTCTGTTTGCGTAAACTTGTTAATGTTTTTTATAAACTATTTCTTAAATCATTGGATGAACCAAACAACACCAGTATGAGAAGTACTTTGACTTGGATCGTTGTATAATGAAAGCGCATAGGGTGGAATCAATGACTTCTTTAATAAGATCGTTTGTTATGAGTCGAACCGAATTGTTTTGGTGACGTGTGGTTTATTTGTATTTTAAATGAAAAAGTGACGACTTTGAGTTTTTTATCGTGTAGAGTCTCTCTCTTTGAAACATGTTGTGTGTGTTATATCAATCTGTATGATCCTCCTTTGGTAAAGAAGTATGTAAACAAAATAAGGCGTGATGTAAACCTAGCGCTATCTGTAATGAAATTGTTTAAAATTATAAACAAAAGAAGCTTAAACAAAAATGACCTTTGTTAAAGAAAATGTTGATTTGATTTTAGGTAACATGACAGGAAGTATTTCATGGTAACAATTTTT